>NC_064816.1:81603597-81655851 GCF_023721935.1 Panthera uncia
TTCTCCCTCCCTCCCTCTCTCCCTCCTCCCCTCCCTTCCTCCCTCCCTTCCTTCCTCCCTCCCTTCCTTCCTCCCTCTGTCCCTCCCTCCCTCCTCCCCTCCCTCCCTCCCTTCCTTCCTCCCTCCCTCTTTCCCTCCTCCCCTCTCCTTCCTTCCTTCCTTCCTTCCTTCCTTCCTTCCTTCCTTCTCTTTTTGCCTCCCTCCCTCTCTTTCTTTCAGTTATTATTTTATCTATCTGTCTGTCTGTCTTTGAATCTGACAATACACAAAATATAATGAAGTAGTTCCAGGCGAGTGGAGAGTAAGATTATCAGCCTCTCAAACTCAGCCAGTATAGTACACTATAAGGGGCTAATTGTAACTCTTACCAGGCATTGGACCCACATAACTACCATGGAGATTCTGGGAGTTACAAAATCATTCACAATATTCAAAGTGAATACAGTTACATAATATCCTATTTTCATTCCAGTTAACTGTCATGTAAGTTTTAAGTTTTTTTGTTTTTTTGTTTTTTTTTTTAATGGCATCTTCTTTGACAGCTAATGTCTTCATTGAATTCCTCTGAATTTTCCATAACGGTAAAGAGAAAAGGAAGCCACGAGAGAAGCTTGCCTCTGGCAGTATTTGCAATATTATTATTTACTTATAACTGCTGAAAAGCTCTCCGGTAATTAGGGAGTTGGCAACACCATGACATCTTATCTCCTTCCTAAGATATTTAGATACACAAGGTAAGAAATCCTTGGGAGCAGTGACCTGTAATTCTCCCAAGTTCCATTTCAGAAAAGGTTATTCTGTTCACTTTTAGTAGCAAACAAGCACTGAGGACTCTTTTGAAGAAGTTTTGCCAGCGATCCAAAAACTACCTGGGCAACAAATATTTCTATACCAATATACTGGCTGTTAGAGTTTCAGGTAAATTGGAATCACTGCTTCTAAATTACAGTGCAGATTGATTGGACCATGGGGACAAGATCCAATGGTTAAGTGAGTTATCATCTCTTCAGAAAGATGGTGTCGGCAGAGGTACTATCATAGCATGTACTCTCCTGTTGGAGGAGAGTCTTTCAGAGACTCATGTGGCTTTGTAAGGAATCATTAGGGAAGCGTCTCAGTACAATTAAAAACATATCCCTAAACACTGTTTTTCAAAATGACACAAATGTTTAAATACCAACATAAAAAGTCTATGTAAAAGTGCCAGATACTTATGTAGTAAGGAAAGCCAAAGAATTTGTGCAAAAGTATGTTTTTTACTGCCTTCTATCTGAATAAACTGCTACACAGTTTATAAAGACTTGAAAATTCCATCCATTAAATCTACATATTTTATGCAGACTTTCATGAGAAAACAACCCAACTGTGACATCAGAGTCCACTTTTAACACAAGTTCCAAAAGAAAAAAAAAAGAAAACATTTTTTATGAGTGATATAAGATATTAGGGAGAAGAAGGACTCTAAAATTTACCACTTCACTCAAGGAATTTTTTTTTTAAATGCAAACTCCATGTTAGATGATTGAGCCAAGGCTAAAAGCAACTCTTCAAAGTCCTCCACATGGAGGTTACATCTTTGGAGAACACATCTTATATGCAAATGAAGAATAACTTTTGCAAATAGTTATGAATTCACTTCATTATATGAGTAGCAATGTATTTAGTCATGATATTCAATTCATCTTGACAAATATTTATTGAGCTTACCACTGTGATATGCCTAGAGAGATTACATATCAAGGACAAACAGAACCTTGAAAGGAATGTGTGGTAAGAATACAAATATGGGAGACTTGATTAAGAGTCTGAGAGTTTGAGAGTCTTAGAAGTGGGTAAGTTGAGTTTGAAGCATGATGTTTGAAATGTTAAGGAGTTATACAATCTGTGTTCTCTAAAAGTAAGATGTAAATCAACAACACAGGTGTTGGTGGGGATGTGGAAATAAAGGAACATGTGATGCACTATTGGTGAGAATGTAAACTGGCAGAAAACAGTGTGGAGTTTCCTCAAAAATTTGAAAATAGAACTACCCTATGAACCAGCAACTGCACTACAGGATATTTACCTAAAGAATACAAAAACACTAATTCAAAAGGATACATGCACCCCTATGTTTATAGCAGCATTATTTGCAATAGCCAAGATATGGAAGCAGCCCAAGTGCCTATCAAGTGATGAATGTATTTGCATACACACACACACACACACACACACACACACACACACACACATGATGGAATATTACTCAGCTATAAAAAAGAATGACACTTTGCTATTTGCAACAATGTGGAGCTAGAGAGTATAATGCTAAACAAAATAAGTCAGACCGAGAAAGATGAATACCATATGACTTCACTCATATGTGGACTTTAAGAAACAAAACAAAAAAAGCAAAGAAAACTAGAGACAGAGTCAAAGCAAGAAACAGAATTTTAATTATAGAAAACAATCTTATGGGGGCGCCTGGGTGGCGCAGTCGGTTAAGCGTCCGACTTCAGCCAGGTCACGATCTCGCGGTCCGTGAGTTCGAGCCCCGCGTCAGGCTCTGGGCTGATGGCTCGGAGCCTGGAGCCTGTTTCCGATTCTGTGTCTCCCTCTCTCTCTGCCCCTCCCCCGTTCATGCTCTGTCTCTCTCTGTCCCAAAAATAAATAAAAAAAAAACGTTGAAAAAAAAAAATTAAAAAAAAAAAATAAATAAAAAAAAAAAAAAGAAAACAATCTTATGGTTACCAGAGGGGAGGTGAGCGAGGGGATGGGTGAAATAGGTGATGGGGCTTAATGAGTGTACTTGCTGTGATGAGCACAGGGTGATGAATGGAGGTGCTGAATCCCTATATTGTACACCTGAAACTTTAACACTGCATGTTAACTAACTGGAATTAAATACTTTAAAAAAATTTAAAAAAATAATAAAATAAAATACAAAAAAAAAAATAATAAGATGGGGTGCCTGGGTGGCTCAGTCGGTTAAGCGTCCGACTTCGGCTCAGGTCATGATCTCACGGTCTGTGAGTTCGAGCCCCACGTCGGGCTCTGTGCTGACAGCTCAGAGCCTGGAGCCTGCTTCAGATTCTGTGTCTTCCTCTCTCTCTGACCCTCCCCCATTAATGCTCTGTCTCTCTCTGTCTCAAAAATAAATAAAACATTAAAAAAAATTTTTAAAAAGATGTAAATGCAAATATTGAGCTCTGGAAATGGCAATGACTAGAGATATACATTTGGGATTTGTTTGTACATAATGGAAAATTAAAAGCACATGAATAAATGAGATGGCCAAAGAATATGTAAAAAGAAGAGGACTGTGGACAGAGCCTTCGGGAATACCTATGCTCACCAGCCGGAGGAAGCTAGGCTAATGAAGGAAACAGAACTGCCAGGGAAAGAAGGGAGGTATATTACTTGTGGCCGAAGCAGCAGGTAAAGAGAGATTCTGCAATACCACGTGACGCGAAGAGAAAAGGGAAGCACTTCATTGGTTTAAGGTCATTGGATTTTCTTATGAGGACACTGAACACCTTGACACAATCGGCAGAACAGCAGGGATGGCAACAGGTGGAGGTGTTGTCTAGTTTTGTATCCTGGTGTAAGGTTTCCAAGCCAAAGATATAGTAGAGAATGAAATGAACAAATAAAGCGAATAAGAAAATAAGTGATAAAGAAAGGTCCTGGAGATAGCAGGAAAGGATAAAATTGAGAACACTGAAGAATGATTCATCTGGGAAGGAAGGATTATTTCTCAGGGCAAGCAAAGCGAGGATCAGTAAAAACACAGATATGTCCAGGTGTGAAGCAGGATGCCAAATAGTACATGTCAGCAGATTCTTGCCCTCAGACCAATACAAACTGAAATTACATGAGACTAAAAGATTCAGATCTGGGTTTTAAGTGTAAGAACAAAGTAAGAACTTCATAAGAAAGGCACACTTTGAAAGTATTATTTAGCTAGGAAAAAATATCCACATCTTAAACCGATTGAAGCCTGAAAGCTCAGAATACATATTGCACAACTGCATATCTGTTTTTTAAAAAAAATGTTTAGTTATTTATTTTTGAGAAAGAGAGAGAAAGAGAGCAGAGGAGGGGCAGAGAGAAAGGGAGAGACAGAGAATCCCAAGCAGACTCCATGCTGTCAGCACAGAGTCTGACACAGGGCTTAAATTGACAAACCGTGAGTCATGACCTGAGCTAAAATCAGCAGTTGTGTACTTAACAGACTGAGCTACCCAGGCACCCCTGCACCACAGCACATCTTATAAATCAGGTTTACAGACACATTTTAGATCTATTTCTGAAACTAGTAGAGAAATTACCTAATTTCATGAAGTAGCTCTGATATTATAGGTAAAGAGATTTCATCACTTCCTGCAAGGTAGTCAGGAATGTTTGAAAGATGTTAATTACTGCCTGTCAAACTAGTTTTTTTCTCTAGAGTAGTGGTTCTCAAACTTTAGTGTATATCAAGTTACCTGGAGGGCTTGTTAAAACACAGACGCTGGGTCTTATCCCTAGAGTTCTTGGACTAGAGCCTGAAACTGTATTTCTAACAAGTTCTTGGGTTATACTGATTTTGTTGGTCTGCGGACCACATTTTGAGAACTCCTGCTACAAGGTCAGCCATTCCACATTCGTGTAGGTCTACAAACAAGAGTATTTTTCACTCAACTAGTCTATTAAAGTAAATTGGCAAACTACAATTGTGAATGTATTAAAATACTACCATTAAAATACATATTAAAATACTACCATTTAAAAAAAAACTATATTTGTTATTAAATTCACTTTTAAATGTTATCTAGAACCATCTAGCATTATCATTATCACTGGAAAATGACTCTGTGTATTTATTAAAAAGTTGCAGGGGTGCCTGGGTGGCTCTGCTGGTTAAGCATCTGACTTTGGCCCAAGTTGTGATCTTGCAGTTCATGGGTTCGAGTCCCCCAATGGGCTCTGCACTGGTAAGTGTGGAGCCTGCTTGGGACTCTCTCTCTCTCTCTCTCTCTCTCTCTCTCTCTCACTCTCTCTCTCTCTTTCTTCTCCTCCTCCAGTTGTGCTCTCTCTCTCTCTCTCGAAATAAATAAATTAAAAAAAAATTTTTTTAAAGTTGCAGAATTTGGTTCAGTTGAGAGAAACACTAACCCATGCTTAAAAGTCTTCCCATACTTTCATTCAGCTCATAATTATTATATTTCACTATAATATGTGCCAGGGACTCTTCTAGGTGCTTTACATATATTATTCCACTAGTTACTCATAATAAGCCTATACAGTAATTTGTTTTATTAACTCCATTTTACAGATGTGGTAACAGGCATTGAGACATTAAATACCTCAGTGAGAATCAGACAGAAATACCATTGGAGTCTCTCTGATTCCAATATTATGGTCCTGACCTATTATGCTCTTTGACTACACATTAAAGTATAGTTTGAGCTCAAATACTTACCTGTTCCGAGAAACAGGACGTGGTATCTACCATCAGCAGCATTCACTCGATCCACAGCTATCTTTGTGTACTTATAGTCAGTACCTATACGAACAATCAGAGGTCTTCTGTGGATTGGGTAGATAGAATTGTACATGAGAGGATGGTTCCGAATAAAAGTGACAACGTCATCTGGGAACTCCTTAGTGGTCCGCATATTGGGCGTAAATGCTCCTCCTGGGCACTAATAAAATATTTTAAAAAGAACCAAATTAGTAAATAGTTACTTCCTTTTAGTAATAACCAAAAGACCTCCACTTTTCAAAATATTTAGAAGCTCAAGTTGTTGTAAGCACAGATCCTCTTTGACTTACAATTATGGGTTTAAATTCTGACAAACCCATCATAAATTGAAAATACTGTAATTTAAAAATGTATTTGATACACTTAACCTGCCAAACATCATAGCTTAGCTGAGCTCACCTTACACGTGCTCAGAACACATATATTACCCTGCAATTAGAGACAATCAAGTAACACAAAGCTTGTTTATACTAAAGTGTTGAATAGCTCATGTAATTTTTTGACTGAGCTAAGAGTGAAACACAGAATGGCTGTAAGTGTATGGGTTGTTGACCTTTGTGATCACAACAAGACTGGGGGTTGCCGCTCGCTGCCCTACCCAGCATCCAGAGAGGAGAAATCACTAGCCTGGGAAAAGATCAAAATTAAGTATTCAAATTACAGCTTCTGCTGAACTTGTATTGTTTCTGCATCATTGTAAAGTCAAAAAACCGTAAGATGAACCATCATATTTGCTACTCATTGAGGAGAAAACAACATGGCTATATATACAACTATCTATAGCAAATGAATTAAAAAAGTGTACAATTTGACCACCTGAACAAGGCTAAGTCCACTTATCCTACTCCGTTTGTTTTTGGAGAGCAGTTGATGCCATTTTATATATAACTTTTTATGCTTCCCATCTGTCACTTTTCTATTCCTATTCTTGCCAGTGACAGTGTTGTTAGGGGTGGGGGGGGCACACTTGTGGATATAATCTAGTACTATCACTGGCTAAAACAGGTTATCATTATCAGATTCAATCAGAATTGAATTCAATACAAGAGTTTTATTCCATATGGTTCTTTCCTCCCCAAAGAGGGATCTCTGAAGTCAGAACTTGGATTGGATGTGGAAAATGAGAACTGATAATTCCCTTCTAGAAAAGATTGCTACGACTTCCATTAATCTTTGAATAAAATTCCCATCCCTTAGCATGGTCTCTAAGCTCCTATATGTCTGGCTTTCATCTACCATTCCCAAAGTACCTCTTGCTCTTCTTCAGTCTCAAGCACGCTCCCGCTCCAGAACTTTGACACTGGCTATACCCATTTGGAACGCTCTTCTCCCTATAACTCCATTCTGAACCTCATTCAGTTCTCAGTTCAAAAGTTACTTCTTTAAAGGTAACACATATAAAAATAGTTCCCCATCTCCATCTCTACTTTCTATCTCCTTAACCAGCTTTATTTTTCTTCACAGCTCTACTTACCTAACTGTATATTATATATTTGTTGTTTGTATGTCTATTGTTTGTTTCTCCCTCTGGAATGTAAGGTATGTATTGACCTGAACTGGGTATATTTTGTTCATCGTTTCACTCTCAGAGCTACAACACAGCTGATAAAGAGTAGATATTCAACAAAGAGCAGTTTATTGAGAGAATTACTCTATTACATCTGGCATTCAATTTTGGTGCAGGGGCTGTATGAAACAAGAGCTTCAGTTCTGGCCAGGAGAGGAAAGATTCAGAGCATCAAGGTCAAAGAGGCAGCTAGACAGCAATAATAACTGAAAAGGGACTGCTGGACAGCTTTAGCAGTTCTGGAAAGAGCGCATGACAAGGGCTTCTGGGGAGAAGATTCCATTTATAGGGTATCTGAGGCCAAGCTCAGGGGCAGGCTGGGAGCTTCTGAAGCTTGGAACTCAAACTTATCCACTAATAGGATCCAAGTGTTAAGTTATACAAGCAAAGCTGTTGGTATAATCTTTAACACATACAAACATTATTTGTGTAACCCTATTAAATAAATACCTGTCAATATTTCTACTTTTAGAAACAAAAAAATATTTAGTCATATTTTCTTGAAAAAGACCATTTCTTTTCTAGTTTTCATTTATCCCCTTTAGAGAGGTACAAGGTAAAAAGAAATCAACAAAGCAAACTTTCTGATCAATAGCAAATCTATGGCAAACAGTAGGATGGAATGGGTCAGTAACATACTGGAAAGTTATACCTTTTCTTTTTTTTTAATTTTTTTTATTTAATGTTTTTATTTATTTTTGGGACAGAGAGAAACAGAGCATGAGCAGGGGAGGGGCACAGAGAGGGGGAGACACAGAATCTGAAATGGGTTCCAGGCTCTGAGCTGTCAGCACAGAGCTCGACGCGGGGCTCGAACTCACAGACTGTGAGATCATGACCTGAGCTGAAGTCAGAGGCTTAACTGACTGAGCCACCCAGGTGCCCCAAGTTATACCTTTTCAAGAGTGGCAATGAACACTCATTTCTAGCTGATTGCTCCTATGCAGGAATACATCCTGGTGTGGCCAGATTTCAACAGAAGATAGAAATGTGGAATTTTATGTGAAATCTGCCAAAATTTTAATGTTAATTCAATATAAAAAGAGAAAAAATAACTTTAGGGGTCCCCCAAAACATGGTGATCTCTAGGTTAAACCCTTGCAAGAACTTTCCCACAATGTTAGTGCCTCTGGACCAGCATCCTTGGGCAGACTCACATCTGCAAATAACTCCCAGCAAATTATAATGTTGCCTCACTCATTTAGACTCTATCATACTGAATGCAATTTTTTGACTCACTTTGACCAGTTAACGTTACTAGAACTTTTTACAGGACCAGTAAATATAGCTCTTTTTTTATAGAAAGGCACAAGGAGCAATTAATTGACTTCAGTAAGGAGAGATAATGAGACAAATAATAAAACTAAGCCTCCCCGTTCATAATCCCATTAAGTAGACTTTCATCTGGGGCTCATGTGCTTTTCTTTTAGGAAAAAGCATTATATTTAAATATACATGTTTATAAATTGCCCACAAAAAAGACCAAATGAGGACAAAGAATTTCATTTGAGGGTATTCTAAACTGATGCATATGTTCCATACTTCTGAAAAGTGTAGAATTATGGGTGTTTTCTACCCTCATTCCACACACAAAGTGGAAAAAGGGAAATACATTGCTCACTGAATGAAAAAATGGAAAGACCAAATGCACGGGCAATTCAAATAGTTCCAGTTCCTCATAAAACACCACTAATTATGGTTTGCTAAGCTGAGATGTCTCTTTAAATATTTGCAAACATTCTCATTTGTAGGTTCCAGAAAGATCCAAAGTTAGCATATATTACTGAGCAATTTATATAATTTCCAGTTAACAATTTTCATGTGTGATAAGGTGATTAAATTATAAGTGTCTGGTTTCTTGGCCTTATTTAATTGAAATTCGGTTAAAATTATGTTTCAGGTGCTCAAAACTGTAGTAACCCAAATAAATCAACTCACAACTCTAATCAGTTATTTTATATTCATTCAAATGTCCCCTATCTGGGACTTTTGTTTTATAGTCACAATGAACTTCTTGCTTAGAAACAAGTGTTTCCTGGTAGGCTTTTATTTTCGAAATTACCAAAGAATTCTTTTTGACAATAATTATTTTTTTTCATTGATTCGTGGCACAAACTTTACAGATAAGACACAGGGTGAGTGAGAACAATGGTGACAAGAACAAAAATGGATGACCCTTTGCAGGTTCTGTATCTGGACTTGCAAGTTTGCTCAGTGTAACATTACCAAATACAAATAAGATGCAACTAACTATATTCTTGATGTCTTCCATCCTCTGATGCTCCTCACAAAGCACACCCATGATCCTAGTTTTCAATATTAATATATTGAATAGAATATCTCCATTCTTTGAACACATTCTTTAAATTTTTAATTGGGGGGGGGAGGGGCATAAACGGAGAGGGAGAGAGGGAATCCCAAGCAGGTTCTGCACTATAAGCATGGAGCCCGACACGGGGCTCAATCTCATGAACTGGGAGATCATGACCTGAGCCAAAATCAAGAGTCCAACACTTAACCGACTAATTTTATTCACCTTTTAGTCAAAAAGCATTTTGATGTGCCCAGTAGGAGACATAAGAATAAGAAGCTACCATTATCTTCTAGAAAGAAGTATTCTAGTAAGGAAGATGGGTATATTCAAAGCAAAATAACAATTAAGTCATATAATAATAATTTAAGACAAAATAAATAACAAATGTTGGTTTGTGATCAGTTGTCATATATGTTTAAGAGCAAATATATTTTAAATGAATTCAGAATAGTAGAGAACTTAAGGGTTTCAGGGTTGGTGAAAGGTTTAAAGATAGGATAAAAATGTTGGAATATTTAAGGAACTGTAATTCCTGAGGCACTGCTGGGTCATAGAGCACAAAGTAGAAGAAGGCGGTAGGAGTTGAGATTAAAGACTGGAAAATAAAGGCAAAACTAGTCAGAGAAGGAGAGAATGACATGGTCAAGAGGAACTTGACCTAACACTTGAAAGATGAGTGATATATGGATAAATACATGGACATTTGGCATTCCAGAATCTGGGTTAGTTTCTGGCATTGATCTCTGAAACTTGTATTCTGAGAGAAAGTGATCCCCTTGCTGAAACCCTTGGTAGTCTAGACCCTTTATTTGAAGCCTAAAGAATTACATAGTTGAAGAATTGTACTTTTATGCACCAGTTGGTCCTCATCCTATTTGCATTTATCCTCGATTGCTGACAAGACTGCTCTGCTCCTGTCCTATTAGCTCATACAGAGCTTCTAGAAGGAGTTATTAATTTCTATCTTTGCCTTATAATGTAAGCTGAAACATCCTTCCTTCCTAACCTAAATTATCCAAATCCAACTGCCTTCAGGGCCAGTTCAGTCTCTTATTGTTTATATGCCTTCTCTAGAGAAGGCTATCCCATGGCAGTCTTTCTGTCCTCTGGACTTCAATAATATTTATTGTCTATTTTATTCATGTGTCTTAAATAATGATATGAAACAACATATAATGAATTTTTCATGTCTATATGCCTTATATATTTTATTGTAAAGTTTCTTCACAGTGTTTTAAACATCCTTGAAGAATAGAAATATTTCTAATGTAAGAACCATGAAAAGATGCATGGAATCAACACAAGTGCCAGCAATAAAGTTCTTTTTTCTTGCCAACACTAACTAGGTGGGTCATGAAGTTTCTGTGTTCTTTTGCTGCACCAGGTACCAGACCTGTAAAGCACAGTGATTAAAGCAGATGGTTCTGGTCCACTTATAAACAGATATTAAAACAGAACACTTTTATTAGGTTCTGCTTAACACGATAGCATAAGCAAAAACAATTTTCTACAGAAGCTTTATACACGTTGCAACAGAATAATGTAATATGTTAGCTCAGCCACAGAGAGAATCTGCAGTCTTTGGCTGCCCTTTGCAACATACCAAAGGTGTCTTGTTTCTTCCACAAACTTGAATCACTTATGGAAAAACATTATGACACAATTGGCAGGATTCTTCCCACTGACTTGTGCTTGCTAGTTGGGGCAGTTTGCTAACATAGCTATCCACCCTGCTTTAAAAGAATCACCTACAAGGAACATTAGAATGAGGGTATACAATGTCTGCCCCTGTCATTTCTTTAAGAATTCAGTCATGTATTTATGAGGTTGACCTGGCAACTGAACTACTGTGTAGGAAAATAAAATACAGCAATGACAGTTGATTCTTCATTGGGAGGTCTTCAGAAGCAACATTTTTAACCCAAGAGAAGAGGGAATGCTTTGGGTCACTTGGCTGTAGGTCTTCTGGCTACATCAGTGGGATATTAAACCCTGGAAGCCCAGGGAAGAGACAGACACTGGCCACTCTGAGTCACACAGCTGAGACTTCATGGTGTGTTGTTCAGTGAAGGGTGGAGGGACTAAATCTGGGAGGTTTGCTTTTCCAGAAGGAGTTCCAGAGGTCTTCCTCCACCCTGCCTCTTTTACTCCCTAAGGATCACTCATCTGACAATTTTTTTATTTAAGGGAGCTGCTCCGGTCTCAACACCAGATGTAAGAAACCACATTATAGAAATATGTCTCAAGTACCGACTACTCCCTTTATTTCACGGAGTCAGCTCCAGATGTGTGTTACTAAGCCCTGGCTTATACCACACTGCTTTACAACAGAAAAAACATGCTTATTCTTAGCAGCTTGGAAAGAGTGAAAAGTGGGACTGTTAGCAGAATTTTCTAATTTAGCATTGGCTTACTTTGTTTCAATAAAAGGGGTTTATCTATTCCCACATTTTATGTAGAATAATCGCTATTCAACATGAATGGTTTTCTCACTATGATTCCTGAGAGTCCTTTTGAGCTGCCATTCCGGTGAAGTCTGACAAGGGTTGGGAACAGAGGTGGCTTTTCTTTAGGAAAAGCAAAACAAAACCCTCACTTGTAATAGTCATCAATTTCCATACTGTAACTACTCTCACCATGCTAATCTCAAGTTACTACCGGGAATCCCTACTTGAGACAAGGCAAGGTGTACGCAATATGTTCTGTAAACTGGATATAGAGTAGCTCCGACCCAAACTCATTGAGGCTCTGGGGCCTCAGACCTGATTCAATTAGCATGGCTCTCTTTTATCAATCTTATTGGTTTATCTGAGAAATGTCTCTTAAGGATATACTTGGAGGAAAGTAGAATTTTTTGAGTTCACAAACCACCCGTTCCTTGACTAATCCCACATGTGTGTTGCAAAAAAGAATAATTAATGGAAGCATATTCTATCACAACCTCCCGTTAATTTTCTGTATTAAGATGAAGGAACGACTTGGTCAACTTCAAATAGCAAGTAATCCTCAAAACTAACATTTATCTCTGAATAGGTTATCAGTGAGTCCCCTGGAAATGAATGAAGGGCACTGAATGAAATAATGAGAGCCATGAGTTATAATGGAATTTGAAAGTGGTTCAGCTCCCCCTTCTGTTGTATAATCTCTGCTCCTTACCCAACCCACCTCAAGTTGAGATACCCTGAGATTGATACATCTGTTGATATTTTCCTTGTGTTATACAAAATCATTAAGTACTTTTTCCACTTTCTGTTGAGCTATGGGCATCAAAGAGAGATCATTTAAAAGGGGATAGATTGTGAATTGTATAATAGAACTTCATCCCCAGCCATGATTAAGTGTGGCTCTTCAAAATTTAATTGTTTCACAGGTAAGGAGCAATGATGATAATCTTTTAATTAAAAGTTAATTATTCCTGGGGCACCTCGGTGGCTCAGTCGGTTAAGCGGCCGACTTCAGCTCAGGTCACGATCTCGCGGTCCGTGAGTTCGAGCCCCGCGTCGGGCTCTGGGCTGATGGCTCAGAGCCTGGAGCCTGCTTCCGATTCTGTGTCTCCCTCTCTCTCTGCCCTCCCCCGTTCATGCTCTGTCTCTCTCTGTCTCAAAAATAAATAAAACGTTAAAAAAAAAATTAAAAAATAAATAAATAAATAAAAGTTAATTATTCCTATAAACCACACATTTAAGATGATGGAAAAATAAAGGACTGAATAATACATTGCAAATAAACTCTAAGAATAACACAAAAAATAAATTATCAATTAACAAATAGTTATGTGGGATGAATATCTAAAAGCATATTGGCAGAGGGAACTTCATAACTAAGGGAAAAGGAAAAAGAAACATTTTAAGAAAATAATATTCTAACAACCATCTTTTGATTATTTTCCATAAAATCATTCTTCTCTACTCACATCCACCCTATTTTATAATTATAACCATATTATGAAACTGAAAATATAAGAAAATTATATTCCCTATGAAAGTCCATTGAAAATCATATTCCTCTTGTTTCCTCTCAGTGTACCATGTGACATTTTATAGAAACAAAAACTAATCAATATTCTAGAATTCAATAAAGCATTATAATGCGCCAAACGAAAAATAAATAGTAGGACTGTGATCGTTGTAGTGCTGGAAAAAGTTCAATTCCAATTGGTCAGTGCACTGTCTGTAGCTGGAAAGGTTAGTTTTCAACGTACTCCTTAATACTCCTGGTATTACAAAACATGGATATACCTGTATACCTCAAAACTGTAGAGTTTACAAATATTTTACTGAACTAGAATATCACTTTCATCGTGTTTATTTACACATACTATTTCTTTCTTTGAGAAATATACAACATAATTTTTAAATATATCCCTTACAATGGAAAGATCTACGTATGATTTATCTGTAACTTAATTCTCATATGGTTATTCCTTTATTAAGATAGGTAACATTCCTTAATATTAGGAAGGGCTGTGTGAAAAGCATTAAAATTCTTTCAGGATGCCGCCAAAATGTTAATAATTTCCAAACTATGGCTTTATGACAATAAAATTAGGAAAATATCTCTGCCATGTCTAACATATCCAGTTGCCTTCAAATCTAAAAGAGATTTTATTAGCAATAGCACTTAGAAAAATTTGTGGAGAGTGCTATACTATACCATATTTGTAAAATACCAAATCTGAGAACCCATAACCTGAAAAATTACAATAAGTGAATCAGTAAGTCAGTAAATATATATATATATATATATTGCATATATATGTATATCAATGCAATATATATATGTATGTGTATATATACATATATATATATATATATTTTTTTTTTAATGTGTATTTATTTTTGAGAGACAGAGACAGAGCATGAGCTGGAGAGGGGCAGAGAGAGAGGAGACAAAGAATCTGAAGCAGGCTCCAGGCTCTGAGCTGTCAGCACAGAGCCCAATGCAGTGCTTGAACCCATGAACTGTGGGATCATGACCTGAGCTGAAGTCAGACGCTCAACTGACTGAGCCACCCAGGTTCCCTTCGATTATATTTAATAAACATCAACATGATATCATATCATGGTAAGTTATATATATATGTTTTTTAAAAAGCAAAATAACAAAGAAATTTTCCTAGATACTTACAGTTCCAGGGCGAGGATACGGAATTCTACCCTGATAGGAGATCAGCTGATGATTGGGCCCTTCTTTATGGGCAAAAGGCCCATTAAACACAGTCTGTATATCAGATAAATGATACACACACACTGCTGATCCTTTAAAAACTGAGCTAAAAAAAGAAACAGAAAGAGATCCATTTTCTTATTTTTTTTAACTTCTAAATACAATTTAAAAAAACAGATGGCAAGGTTTGTGATGACGAGTTGATAATTCATCATGGAAAAGTTGAACATTACAGTACACACTGTAAAGCTAAAAGATCTTCTCTCCTATTTTGAAATAAGCCATTGGTACATAAAGCATTAAAACATTTAATCCATTTCATGGAGGCAGTAGACAACAATAAGTTATAGAAGAGTTCTCAATGTTTCCAAAATATAGGACAAGTCAAAGAGTTTCTAACTAGTTTATCTTAACAACAAAAAATAAATTCATGATTTATTCAAAAATATGAATTTGAATTCTAAGTCACTGTCAATAAAATCTATCATAATTTAACTGAAAGAAATAAATCTCATTAAGAGAAAACTGTATTTCTTTGTCTTAAGATTATTTTAACGTGAGAATGTTCTCACATTTATCCTAAAGAGTAGTCAGAGAGTCTAAGTTGTCATAATTTATGTATTTTCCTTGTTAATGACAAAAAAAAAGAAAAACAAAAACAGTAAAGTCTAAAAAAAGTTCATTACATTAACGCCAATATAATCTCAGAGAATGTGTTTGGATCCTTACTAAAAACTATTTCTGTTGTCACTAAGGCAGATTGACTGAAACAAACATTTCTCTGACTTACATATATCTCTTAAATTAGATGCCTAAGGGAAAACTTAGATGCCCATTGAAGAAAACAAGATATGTTATTAATCATTAGCACTGCTGCTCAGAAATGACAATTATGAATTTTTCAAAAGACTATTGGTGTTGGGGAAAACAAAAACTGTAGAAATATTTTTTTGAAACAAACATTTTCTTCTGAAGAATCCGGTTCTTTTCACTTTGTTCACTTATTTCTGAGTTAACTCAAGACCATTTTCTCTTTTAGAACACGAGTTAAACTGTTCATCCTGTAGGACATATTTTTACATATTTTATAGGGCAAATGTAAATATGACATATAATCAATATCTTTGTGATTTTATTTTTCCTTGAATGGACCATTACAGTTTACAATTATGCTGTGCTTGCCCTGCTAAAGAAGAATGCTAAAATCGTCAAATTTTTGTTTTTTGGTTGGTTTTCTAATAAAAGGCACAGATTACATTCTGCATTGGCCCTGCTATCGCTCGGGTACTGTGCTGCCTTCTGAGTAACATTCTCAGTGTAAAATAATTAAACACAAATATATCTAGGAAAAGGTGAGAAGACGGCAAGTTGTCTTGAAGTATATGAAAATTAGGATTGGACATCCCAGAGAAGTTAGAAGACATTAAACCTATTTTCCAGTATATGAAATACTGCCATATGGGACATGAAAACTAGTGCACTATTTTATTAGTTTCCAGTCATCATTTTAGATTGCTCCAGAAGTAAAACTTATTTTAGTAGAAATACCAAAAGTTTTAGGTGAATCATGGATCTTCAAACTACTTCCTTAAAACAAAATATCTTATATACTTTATTCCTACATTATAATTCATATTTTCCTTTCTTTGAGAAAAATAGCATATAATCATTATAAATACTCTGTACAAAACCATTTTGAAAGTATTAGTTCAGCTTGAATATATTTTGGTCACCAGGCAAAAGTAATAAAACAGGATGGTTATATCCTGAATGCTTTGTAAAATTAAAAACTGAAAAGAATGTTTTGTAATGATTACTGTCATTTAGTGAAGTTTATTGTTTAACACATAAGCTGTAATTGTTTAATAATTACCTTGATGTTGTAAAAATGCCATACACTAGTGTTGTCCTTGGGTTATCTGTTTCCAGCAGAAACACATCCTCTATAAAAGGAAAATATCATTCGTTTAAAGTTCCCAAATATTAACCATATTTAAAAAAAATTTACCCCAAGAAAATAATTTCAACTATGAAAAATATTATCGAGAAGCATATTCTGGCAGTATCATTATAATCTGGAAACAACTAAGTGAACCCAATGAAAGGCACGTGGTAAAGTGAATTAAATGAAATATCATACAAACACTATAGGGATGTATATAGACTGCAACCTTATGGAAACCATGCTAGTGAAGTAATATTAAGTGAAAAAGGTATAGTGGTACGTAATATAGACTAGAATCATGTGAAAATCGTACAACTATATAACAGATTACAATAAGATTACCAGTAAGTATTTCTGGTTAGCAGAGCTATATTTTCCTATCTTCTTTTGTATGCATTTTCTATATATCCTTTAAAGATAACATAATAGTTTTTTAAATTTAAAAAGTATTACGTTCACAGTTTCTTTTTGACATAGGGTTGGAAGCTGGAATGTGGAAGAAAACTCAAAGCGACTTTTTTCCTTATATAAAAGAAGACTGTTTTGGCTTTTGGTTAAAATTGCTAGTGACATTTTTACTTAATTGATAATTTGCCTAATAACAAAAAGTTTAAAGTATATTAAGGCAAAGACAAAGGTACAGATAGTAAGGCTCAGTACCACAGAACAGAACCTGGAAGTAGATTTCTGATAGGAAACATCAGTGAATAATCAATTGTCACAATTACAAGAAAGGTCTGAATTTAGTAACATTTTTTGCAAATAAGATTCTTGCTGGGAAATAAAAAAAAAAAAAAGATGTAACCCATTTTTATTGCTTACCTCTCAGATGATGAGGTAAAAAAAAATCTGAGAATAGCCAGTAGTTTACATTTTAATGGGTTAAAGCAAAATAAATGTCATTTCTAAATGGCACTTAGTAAACATAACACTAAGATGTGTATCAAGGTATTCTGATTAAAAAGAGAACTGTTTCTTGGTAGAAAGGAATCAGATCGTAAGTTCTTATTTGACCTGGTATAACTCTACTTATGTCACACATCCTGAAAGTAATTCATCTCAGGGTCACCCAAGAAGGGCTGATTAGAGTACAAATTTAATTTCCACCCTGAAACTTTCCCATCCAACCTTGATTTTGCTAATTAGCTATTAATAGTAAAAATATTTAGCTGTATTTGCATACAAACTGATTTCAAATCAGAATATTAGAATTTATATGCACATGAAATACACATTCTTTTAGAAAAACACAAATAGGGGCGCCTGGGTGGCTCAGTTGGTTGAGCGTCCCACTTCGGCCCGGGTCATGATCTCACAGTTTGTGGGTTCGAGCCCCGCATCAGGCTCTGCGCTGGCAGCTCAGAGCCTGGAGCCTGCTTCGGATTCTGTCTCCCTCTCTCTCTGCCCCTCCCTGGCTCACACTCTGTCTGTCTATCTCTCTCTCAAAAATAAAAACATTAAAAAAAAATTTAGAAAAGCACAAATATATCATTACTCATTTGTCAATTACACAAGCACCTCTCTTTCTGTCTCTGTCATACACAGACACACGCACTCATTCACATATCTTGGGTAATTCAGTGAAGTAAATGTTTCAGTAGTGCACTCAGGGGCAAAACAGATTTAAAAAGTACTTAAAGAAATTTATGAACAGTAAACAGATCATTCATTCAAACTGGCACATGATTTATGCTGAGAACATTCATGGAATATACATCCTCTGCTGAGAGGTTATTAAAACATATAAACTTTACAAAATCTTTTTCAAAAACATTTTTCAATCTCAAATCCATGTACCTAATTCATCAAAGTATGTTTCTGGGCCATCTTCATCGGTTACAGAGCACACCAGCCTCGCTTTTAAGAAGGTCGTCCACTTGTTGACAAGGCTACGCAGACCTCCAGTGTCATTCTGAAACCATTTTGAAAACACATTTCAGATGGCTTAAATAAATACTAAAATGTATTAAAAATTCATCTTAGATTTGTATATCTTGGGGATTTGTTATAATCCGAAGTATGCAAATATTAACTATATCCGCATATCAAAAAAGAGGAATATTTAAGATTTATAGTGCTTTATAAAATAGCTATAGCTATGCAATGAATTTTCTCCAATATGGTATCAACTGAAGATGTTTCGAAGAGGAGTTTAATAAATATATGCCCTAAAGCTTTCTAAATTTAACAATGTATGATGAAATACCTTTGAAATGTTATGGAGAACATATAATTTAATGTGCCTTTTCTTGATAACTCATTGTCTTCAATATGAACATAAATTATTGTATGCAGTGAAGATTATAGGTGCTACTGTGGTCAGGAAAGTATGTTTATACTTCTATCAAATGGTCTCCAATTTGACACTCACTTCTCTGTGTCAGCATTTAGTCCTCAGTATTTCCAATCAAATGCTTTAATACACACATTTCTCTGGCTAGGGCAGGAAAAGTGGTGTTTGGATCATTCACATAGTCTTTACTGATTGCTTTCTGTATGTCCAGAAGCCTTTCATCCCTTCTGCTGCCTTTACTTCCTGAGGAGCAGATGACCTCCACAATCAGTGGAACACTGTAATATCTAAAAATAATGATTTTAAATACTAAACACTTGAAGAAACACTTTTGCACAAAGTATGCTAATCATAAATCAGTCAGGGAAAACCTGTAAAAATCTCATACGAGAGGGCATCATGAGCTTTTTTGAGTTGCTCCGTATACTTGCTGTTTATACACAAGACCATTTGCTTACTGCTTTTAACTAGGACTGTATTTTATTAATGCATTTCTTAATTTTCACTGTTGTAGACAGTTCCCCAACAATTGTCCTTACTGAGGTTTTGCTGTATTTTATTCACAAGAATTATTCTGTTTCTGTGATGTACAGTTTAGCTATTTGTTTTTAATACAAATGTATTAAATGGATTAATGCATTAAGTGGAAAAGCAAAAATTAAATAAAACTTCTCATTTGTATAAGACCATGACCAAAATATTTCTTTGAATTAAGCTTTTTTGTTTATCTCATATGACCGATGTGAATAAACATTAAATTAAAATGTCTTCTCTCAGGGCACTGGGGTGATTCAGTCAGTTAAGTGTCTGACTTGATTTCAGCTCAGGTCATAATCTCACAGTTCGTGGGATTGAGTCCCATGTGGGACTCTGTGCTGACATCTTGGAGCCTGCTTAAAATTCTCTCTTTCCTCTCTCTCTGCCCTTCCTCCACCTGTGCATGCTCTCTCTCTCTCTCTCTCTCTCTCTCTCTCTCAAAATAAATAAATAAACATTAAAAAAAAATCTTTAAAATGTCTCCGGAGTCTCAATATTGAGTTAATTTGTAACAGTAGATGAAAGTAGGAAAATAAACTATTAGCAAAAGAAAATACATTTATACAATTTGAATTTGTGAGTCTTTCTTCAAATTAGGACAGGATTAATACTTACAGGACATATTCTAGCAATCATGGAATGAATCTGTTTTGTGCTTCTGCTATTGTCGGTCAGTTTCTCTTTGAAGAAGAAGTACACCTTAGCATCATTTGGATCCGTGCCATCTGGGATGACATGTGCATCCACAAACATAGGTTCTGGAAAAAAAATACAAAGACTAAATATATATATACTCATGATGGAAATCTATCTACCGTCCACCCAAGTAAACCACAGGCACATGCCTTCTCCATCCTTGGTACAGAAGAACAATTCAGTGTTCATAGGCACAAAGTCTACGAGCAGTAATTGTATTCACACAACATATTGTATTTGGAATGTCAAGTGCCACAAAATATATCTATAATATAACAGCTTCAACTACTTTTCCTGGAGGGCAATGGGTGGCTCACTCGATTGAGTGTCAGACTTCAGCTCAGCTCATGATCTCCAGTTCGTGGGTTCAGACCCTGCATGAGGCTCTTTGCTGACAATTCAGAGCCTGGAGCCTGCTTCGAATTGTTTCCCTGTCCCTCTGCCCCTCCCCCCTGATGCTTTTTCTCTCTGTCTCTCTCTCCTTCAAATAGAAATAAGTATTTAAAAAAAAAACTATTTTTCCCTATCCACAATACATTCTAGAAGTTCAATAAATGCAAAAATTCTTTGGGCAATGATGAGTTCTAAAAAAGTAAAAACGTTTCTACCAGTTATTTCCCATGGAATATAATGGCCATTTTACGGAAAAAAAAGTTTGTTTTTCAAAGTATAGTTTTCAATCTAGTGCATATAATATAAACTCAAATTCACTGAAGCAGAATGAGTGGGGAGTCCAAGATCTGAAAAACACATTTTTTTTCTTAAAATACAGCATATGAAATGAAGGGGAAATTTTTCAAGGAAAAAATGCAGTCATTTGAAGACATAGAGGGATTCCTTATTTCAAGAACAAAAGAAGTTTTAGAATACTCTATTTCCAGATGTACTAGTGTCATAAATTGAAGAAGTAAATGGACAATCAATGCTTTCTTGTGCCTGTCTATCAGTGAAATAAGATGCTTAAGTGTGGTGATTCATGCTTTGCTATGCAATGTTAAGTGGATTGCCAAATTTAGGGTCAGCTAGAAATCTTCCCCAGGGAGAAATGACAAAGTTCTTAGTGGTTTCTGCCTCCTCTAAACAACAGCAAATGACTGAAATCGTACATTTCAAATGTCAAATGAATATCTTTCATGATGTGAAATTCATGTGACACCCCCAAAATTGGAAACAACTGAATGCTTATAATCATAAAGTTATCATACCTATGGTTTCCATTAAGTACTAAATAAAGTATAAAAAATATATATGCCAGTTTTATAATTTAATAATCTAAATATAAAACAAATAGGAGGAGTTCTTGAAAATATTTTAATCATTATATCTATCATAAATTTAGGAAATTTTTTAGATTTGACATTAAAATATTCAAGCATGATCTCGCAGTTCATGGGTTCGAGCCCTGCACTGGGCTCTGTGCTGCCAGGTCAGAGTCTGGAGCCTGCTCTGAATTCCGTGTCTCTCTCTCTCTCTGCTCCTCTCGCACTCATGCTCTCTCTCTCTCTCTCTCTTAAGAATAAATAAACATTAAAAAAATAATAAAATAAAATATTCAAGCAGACTATATGAGTAAAATAGCATATTTATGTGATATATAATTGGAGACGATTCTTAAATGTGAGCCTGTATGATAAATATCACTGTCATTTTTATTTATTAATACATCTTATGACAATTGTATGATGGTTAATAAAGAGTTAGAATATGAACTATGGACTACTTCGATTATTTATGTATCCTAAAAAGTAAAAATAATAAAGTACAGAATTGTGACTTACATCATGGCTTTTTAAACAATTTTAACCTTTCTTCATTAGAGAATAAAATAGTTTAAAAGATGATTCTAAAAAATGCACAAAATGTTTCTTACCACTGAGCCATTTGGAATTGTGTTGATCAGTTCTGACTGCATTCCTCTTCGTTAAACTTCGAAAAATAGCAGCATCTGTGCCCATGAAATCTATATACATTCCAGAGAAAAGCTCCTCATCTACGAAGAAGAAAATGTCAACACAATTTTAAATCTTTTTTAGAAATCAAGAACTTGCTTATTAGATGATCACACAAATTACAGAGTGTTTATAATTGTTGTTTTTCATTGTCCATCACATAAAAACATTGGATAAAATGTAATCTGATGTCATTATTGCCTGTGAGTTTACTAAAACAACTTTATTTGTTATAGAAATAAAAATTATTCTGCCTGCACTTAATTATACTAAATACATATGTTTATATAGTATGTATCAAAAATGGTGGAAATAATATATGTGTTAAAGATAATAAAATAGCTTAATTATTACTTTCTTTTAATAAATAAATAAAAACTACTATAAGAGAGAACTCAGTTTCTAATTTTGGCAGTAATTAACCAAGTGGGAATTAGGGCTAAGTCATTTAACACCTGAATCTCTATCTTGTCATCTGTAAAATACAGGAATTGGCTTATGATTTCAAAAGTTTTCACTATATTAAGAATTCCATGATTTCACCAAACAGATTGAAGATATTAGTTTTTATTGTCAAAATATTATTAATGGTAAAATTATCTTACGATTAAAAGTATATGTTTTAATTTGTATGCTATAAGGTTTCTATAAGGTGAATAAAGTGCTACTTTTTCAATTGTAACACTCAATTTATTAACATTATGCTAAAAATATAATATTATGTTAATAACACACATATGGTTTGACATATGAAACCATAAAAAATAGAATACAGAGATAAAAAAATATATTTTAAAATTAGATTACCATCATTAATGGAAAAATCAGATATTTTAATATATATTTGCACAACATGAGACATTGAGCTTATTTGTTAAGGTCCATATTAATTTTTGCCTATTAAGGAGAGTAAGCATTGAACTGGTATGTGCGACCCTAGAGTAAAAAATAGTAGTTAAATGTCTATTTAAAAAAGAATAAAAGTTATCAGGTCTGATCCAGGGAAAAACCATGCAGTTTTTTTTCTTTGACTGATGTTCTAGAATCAGTCTGGCTACCTTCAGATCATGGTCCTTTTGGCAGGACTGTAGCATTTTGAAGCACTCCAGTCTCACTCCTTAGTAATAAGCAGTACCAGCTAACCGAGGACAGAATGGAGAATGAAATGTTTTTAATCTCCAATATGATCTCATCAGGTCATGAACTGGACCCCTACCAGTGAGCGAGTGGGTATGGCAGGCATTATGTTGCCCAGTTCTGCTTCCTAGTAGGGGTCTGAGGTCCGTGGGAACAGATTATAGGGAGATAACAAAAATGTCCATGAAAGCATTTTGAGCAATTTAGCTTCAAAATTCTGTGAACATTTGTGAAGCATCTACACAAGTATTCTGTAGATACAATGGTTGTGACAATTAAAATAATTTTGCAATTAATTATTTCACATTCTTTTTATACTTGATACCCCCCAAATGGTGGGTTATAAATTTCTGCTATTCAATGGATTGATTAACACAGCTGTCAATTATCGGATCTGTTTCCAGGAAGAAAAGGAAAAAGGACACTCAGAGG
Source organism: Panthera uncia (assembly GCF_023721935.1). Classification (NCBI taxonomy): domain Eukaryota; kingdom Metazoa; phylum Chordata; class Mammalia; order Carnivora; family Felidae; genus Panthera; species Panthera uncia. The sequence goes on from NC_064816.1 coordinate 81,627,140, forward strand.
ATGATGTATGGCAGAGAGGGCTGAGTCTAATCTTATTGCATACCACTTATTAATTATGTCTTAGCTACTACAAAAGCCTGCCAGTCTAATTGGCTTCATAACCTGTCTTAAATTCTCAGTAATTTCAACAGCAAATCAGGAATAATGAAGTTTCTGCTTTATTTTGTATAAGAAATAATCAATTCCACTTTAAAAATAATTCTGAATAGGGATTTTTTTTTCAGAATGTTTGTGGAGGATTTATGCAAAGATAAACTTGTGCTTTTTAACGTTAATCCGAAAATACTTTGCTTTCGAATTTTACTTCCACTGACCAGAAAAACCTCATTAGGGTCTTTATTGGTTCTTTAAGAAATGTCATCTGACTTCTTATTGTGATACAACAATGGCATGACAAAATAGCAAAAAGCACTAAACTTGCACACTGGGTTAGATGCCACAACTATATTATGAAATTTGGAATTCTCCAATTCTTGATGCTTCTTGGCACTTTAACAGATAGAAACACTTTAAACATTCTGTGTTATTTAGTACCTTGCAATCCAACAGACATGATAAAGCCCCAAATGCCAAAGTGAGATGACTACACAAATTGACTGTGTAATACTGGAGATAATATTGGAGAGAATGTTAGAGGGATAATCAATAAAACAAGTAAAATGACAAATGCAAGCTAATAAAATTTCTTCCCCCTTTTAGTTTCAGTTTTTAAGGTAAGCAAATAGTTTACTGACTCTTTGATAGTTCAAGTTCTAATGTTAATCAAAATATTGAAAGGTAGTATAGGAACATAAGCATAGGAATTGAAGTCTTGGATCCTTAGTATATGAAAGCCAATAACTAATTTTGTAAACAAATCCAATTCTCTAAGGACAAAACTATTAAATGACTTAACAAGTTTAACAGGAATATTTATAGTGCCCAGTTTTAAGCCTTTCTTGTTCCAAATGATATTTGATGAGTATAATTGTTAACACAACTTTGAATTTTATTTTCATAGCATTTAACTTGAAGTAAGTAAAAACTCTACATATTTATCTAGTATTACGTAGCATACCATTTTGATAGGTGAATACAATTTTCTTCCTAATGAAAACACTTTCCATGCACTGACTCTATTAAATAATATTTAGAAGCTTATCTGAAAAGTCCCTGCATCAGACATAATTGGGTATGTTGTGACTTCAAAGCTTTATACTTCTTGGTCCCAATGATATACATTCATCTCCTCCCTGCCCAATCTGAATAATCATAGGAAAGAATTCACTGGATAACCTCCAAGTTTACATTTTAGTCAGTGCTGGATGTACCTGTCTTAATTTAGTTTCCAAATATGAGAAAGATGAGTTGCTACATTAAATGAATAAAAGCAAGGTGTTCTGAAAACAATAATCACCTTTCCACCTGTTCCATTGTCAAGTAATGCAATTTATCACTGGCAACACATAAGAAAGCAAAGGGTAAAAGCATCTACTGTCCATTCAACACACTGAAATCCCAGATTTGTCCCCACAGGCAACACATGTTAAGTCAGGCATATTCTGGAAGTGTCTTAATTAACCAGAAGAGAATGCCTTTAAGTGAATTACAGAAAGGCATCCAATGATTGAGATTCAAAGATATTGATTTGTTAATATATATAGCACCAAGAGACTGGGCATGTTTTTTAACTGATACATTTTATAGAAAATGGGGGGGGGGGGAGTCACTTTGCTACCACCTCTTTTTAGTATAGTACCTTCTGGACAATTGATAGAGAATGTATTTGGCTAAGACATGCACTTTGTTATTCTTTCATTTGAAAGAAATACCATTTTTTTAAAAGTTTACTTTGTGGGGGAGAGAGAGCGTGAGTGCATGAACAGGGGAGGGACAGAGAGAGAGGGAGAGAGTTTCTCAAGCATGCTCTACACTGCCAGCTCAGAGCCCGATGTGAGGCTTGATCTCACAAACCATGAGGTCATGGCCTGAGCTGAGGTCAAGAGTCAGACGCTTAACCCCCTGAGCCACCCAAGTGCTCCGAAAGAACAGCCATTTTAATTATCTGTAAAATATTGCTAAAATTTATGAGGAAAAATGGGTATACTGAATACTACAAAAACAACTACAGAAAACACTGAGAATTACTTTATATTTCATTACATGTATACAAATACATGTTTTGTAAATGTTGACATGTTCTAGAAATGACATCAGCAACACAGTAAGTGAAAAAATAATTGCTTATCATTTAATCATGAATTCTTGAAAATAAGAAACTACAATTTCTCAGTTTACAACTTTCTGTTACCTCACTTAGGTCTATCATTCATGCTACCTTCCCAATGGGCACACCATGTCATGAATTTATTTTTTTAATCCTTTTTATTTTATATTTCCCCCTCCCTCTTTTATTTTTGACTTACTGATCATAACAGACACCGTGTTCACATTGGGATTGAAGGAGCAGCGTCCTTTTCCAGATTCACACTTGGAGTCAATCACGAAAACTTGGTCCTTTATTATAGACAAAATACAAATGTAGCAATAATAAGTAGCTTTATATTTAGTTAACCAGATGGTTCTTTAATAAACAAAGCATCATCATAAATAATATGCTTTTTATTGGTTTGCCTATGTTTTCTTAATTTACTTTGTTAAGACTTTCTTGGCCTATGTGAAGAAATTATAAATTATAAGCAAACTTCACTAGGTAAAAGTTTTCATTCTACTACAATCCCCGTGAAGCTGATTCAATAAGTTTTCAAATCTATATCGGCAAAAACCACCTGGGAATCAAGGATCATTGTAAACCTGAACTAGATAGCTTGAACACTGGCCAAAAGAAGAAAATTGCCCATAGAGGAATAATGTATACAAGGATTATAATAGTTCCAAAATAATCAAGACATTTATAAAATACAAAATTTTTATCACCACTTAATTTTGTTATATAAGCATTATACTCAATTCAACAAAATAATTCATAATTTAGATAAAAAATGTTTTTCACTCATTTAACAAAAATTTATTGAGCATGTTTTTGACTCAACACATATTAAATGAACATCGAAAGTCTGCCATGCACTCCTCAGCCATCATTAGTTGCTTCAGGGCCAGCTTATTAAGCATTTACTATATGCCAGGCACCAACAAAACATGAGGAATACAGTAAACCAGACAAAAATCTTCTTCCTCAAGTAATTTATAATATAATGATGGAAAATATGAATATAAAAAGAATAATACACAAAACATAGAATATGTTACATGGTGCTCAGTGATCAGGACAAAAATTAAGCAGAAAATGGAACTAGGGAAACCCAGGGATGAGAGGTAATAATTCAGTTTGAAATATAGTGGTCAGCGTAGCCTTACAGAGAGGGAATATTTTGCTTGTATATTTATCTTATTCTTAAATAAAGTCAGTAAAAGCTACTACTAAAATTCAAAGACCAAAGTTTTCACTTTTGTAGGCTGCATGAGATTATGGAGGATCTTAATTATTAAGCTAAGGTTTTGCAAAATTTTCCTGAAAGAAATTCAGTTTCAGTATTTTTGAGTATGGAAATGAAAGAATCAAAACACTGCTTAAGAAGATTGGGTCTTACCTTGGTGTTTTAAGAAGATTGAGAAAGGCAGTTATAAAAACAGACACTGGATTAAAGAAAATAGATTTGTTTTCAAGTGCAGTAGTCCAGGAATTAGGTAATAATACTCTGACATGCCAGGATCTCAGTGATCATGGTGAGAGGAGTAAAGATGCAAGAGAATTTGTAAAGTAAAAATCAACACAGCTCGGCAATCAATTACCAACTGGATGTGGTTCAAGGAAGAGGAAGAAAACAAAGATGATTCTGAAGTTTTGACTCCTTAAAGAAAATAAAACTAGTTCATTTTTGTTACATTGATTTTGATGTGTTGTCAGAATATCACTGACATGATGGGGGAATCATAGAACTTAAAAAAAATCACAGTCCTCTATCCTGGAAAAGTCTTACAGAATGATTTTCTTCAATGAATTAACTCTACAGATGAGGAAAATATAACTTGCACAAGATCATGTAGTTAAATTATGACAAAATTAAAGTTAAAATTCAGTCTCCTGACTCCTCACTATGTCTATTTTCCAAAAAGTCAGTATTTATACAATGACCTTACTTAACAAATAATTGAGGAAAAGCAATGAAGTTTAGTAAAGCCAGCTGTGATCAGTTAGCCAGAGATGTACATATATTATACTAAAAAAGTGAGAGTTGGCGTTGAAGGAGTTGATGAAATTGCTTAGGTACCACTTGCTCTCCACTGAACGATTTCTTTATTGTACGGCGTCCTCATTCTCACACGGTTATAGTCTAGATCTTGTCATCACCAGAAAGAGTATGGTCCACCAGAATAATCACTAACTCAAGCACATAGCAACAAATCTTCAATTTTATCTCCTTTCCATTTTTTCTCAGTTCATCAGCCTTCTGTCTTCCTGACTTTTTTGTTAACCTGTATAAATTCAATGCTATTTATTTTCAATATGTTTTTTACAGAAATACTAAGTTCCTTGAATCTGCGATTTTTTTCATTGAAACCACAGCCTGGAAGGGTATGTCTACCTGTACATTTTCCATACTTGTTTCCATATATCTAAGTATTTTGCAGAAGGTAGTCCAAAAAGGTAAATTCAACAAAAATAATGATTTTTTGGTCACCAACACAAAATGGATCCTTATACAGCTCAGCAAACTTTCAAGGACACTCATATCAATTGATTGTTCCATTAATAATTTCAAACCACTGTCACTATAGACAAATCTATTAACAAATGATTGATCATATAATTGCAGATTAAGTGAAGCCTTTAAATGAGATGTCTTTAACTTCTTACTACCAAACACATAAATACACATACACTAATACATGCATTAGCACATTCTTGTTCCCGCCTCTCTACTTCTCTGACTGTTTCTTCTTAGTCATGTTTGAAGGTCCTTTCCCCCATCTTGCCCTTAAATTAAGAAACCCTCAAGTCTCAAGCATAATCACTCTTCTTTTTTCACACAGTACTCTGCGTGATTAAACCCTTGCATTTCCTGGGCTTCAGTTATTCTAGTAAAACAACGACTCAAACATTTATATAGCCAACTTTATATTCAACTGCCTACTTGACATTTCTACTTGGATCTTTCAACAGCAACTCAGACTCAAGAGAACCCAACCCAGGCTTAAAACCTTAACCTCAAACATGATTTTCTTTGTTCTCTCTCATCTCAGTTCATGACAACTATATAACTAAAGAAACCAAAAACCAAAAATGAAAAACAAACAACAAAAATGTCAATACCTGTATCATTGTAAATTTCCTTTTATATAGCCAAATCCACCACTGTCAACTACACCATCTTACACTTTGTGCTTATTTTTCTGTCTTTATTGCCACTCCCCTGAGTATAATAATTTCTTTCTTGGCCTATTATATCCATTCTCTAACTGATCTCACCACAGCCCTCTCAACCCCTCCCTACACTCAATCATTTATAATACAATACACAGTGACAACACAATGCTTTCCTTGCCATTTTCTGCTTAAGATCATTCCAGTTGCTTCTCCTTTGACACAAGATAAAGATCAATATCTTAAAGGTAGCTTACAAGTTCTAATATAATTTTGTGTCAGTGTGTCAGTCATTATCATTAAATAAATACATATTTGTAGATTGAATCAATAAAAGAGAAATAAATAGGACCAGAAAGAGAGTAAATGGTGAAAAATTAGGAAAGAAGGCATGGCAAAATGTTTCATGGTTATAGGTGTTAATAATGGCATTGAAAAATAGGGGGCATGGCCAACATGTTATAGATCGGTCAAGGAAAAAGGATGCAGATTAAGGGAATTAATTTGATCACTGAGGACTCTTGGCCACTAGAAAATAGTTTTAGTTTATGGGTAGTAATGAATGTCAGATCAGAAAGGTTTAATAATGATATGAAAAACAGGAATGTAAAACAGAAAACATACTCTACTAGTCTGAGAAGTTTTGTGATCAGTAAAAGAGGGAAAAAAGAAGTTGAAAAAAGTCACAGACCCAAGATAATGATTTAAGGAAAAGAAATATGATCCTATTTTTAAACAGGAAAAAAAGTAAATGCAAGAGAAAGGAAATGAAGATATAAAACAGTAATAAAGGTTATTGATAAAAGCACTTTATTGAGAAGGAAAATGGACAACTTTTTTTCTGACAAAAGGAAAGCTACAAAAAGACACATAAGCAGAAAAGTTTGGTGACTAATTTGCTTCAAATGGCACAGGGAATGATTTGAATGCCTGTGTTATGCTTGGTCATTCAAAGGTAAGGTTATCTGCTTAATAACTGGCAGAGTCAGAGGCTTAAATGGTATTAAACTGCTGGAACCAATGTATGGAGACATCTTATAAAATCAACCAAAAATGAGATGTAGGAATAGTCCATGAATGTGTAGTGAAATTAACCCACTATTTTTTTTAATGTTTTATTCATTATTTCAAGTCATTATTTACTTGTGTTGCTTTATCTTTTTCCAGGAACAGAAGACAGGGGATGAAGACGGCGGACAGAAGAGAAGAACCGTGGTTAGGAATTGGTGTAGCAAGGACTGCAGGCATTTTGGATGGGCATCACTGAAATGTTCTAGGAAAGCTCTGAGTCAGTCTCACAGAATAATGGGAGACTCATAGGATATAATGAAAGTGTGTGATGTTCCAAATGTGGAGTAGGCTCAGAAAATGCTCTCTGAGAAAAAAATGAATGACTATTTGACAGATAGATAGAAGGTGGTCGATAGTATCTAAGAAATAACACTGAATAAGTAATGATTATGTGACCCTAATTTGGTTCACTGTCAAACTGGTTGTAAATACAGGAAAAATACCATATCTCAGTATCAGCACATGGTGTTACTAGTAAGTACTATCTCTTGTCATTATAAAATGCAATGATAGTGATGCATAAGAAGGAAAATTCTCTCAAAATACAACCTCTCTGTATCATGTCTTCATTTTACACTAGGGGATCTTTTATCCTAAACTAAAGAAAATAAATACAGGAGATGTTTGATAAACTACATAGTCTATATTTCTGTTACTGTTTACATACTATAGATACATAAAAATGATGTTATGGTAAAACCCTTTGACTTGAACTGACTGCATACAAAGCTTAAAATTCATTAACTCTTTTCATACTTAAATTGGCACTTAAGATGTTCACATATTATTTAAAGAGATTAATTAATGGAAATGCTTCCCCTTTGAAATCTATCTTTTGAAGTGAGACTAAAGTAGTTCATATATTTAGTAAAGTGATTAAATTTTATTCCATGCTGGTTTTCCAAAGGAGATTATTTTTTGGACCGACTTTCCAATTAAGCCTTGAAGTGCATAGTGGGCAATTTGTACATGGGAAAATGATTTTATTTGAAATCCGTGCTCTGAAAACTGCTATGCTATTGTTGGCTAGTACAGTGAGTGCACAGCCTTCAGTGGCGTGTCTGACAGATGGCAGACGTCTGGGGCAGTAGTTTATTTAATCAATTGATCACAGGCATGTGGTTCTAATGACAAGTTCAATGTAGCCAATGTACTTTTGCAAGAGGCATAGTTCTACTTTTCTTTAAGAATTGTAATATTTCGTATCATCTTGAACCACCTGGAAATGCCTCATTTGGCATTTGGGGGTCAACTGGTAACCACTCAGTTATGTTTAAATGACTTTTTATTTACCAAAAGATATGTATGTATAAATTACATGTCTGAAAAAAATTTAATAATAAAGTAATATAAAGAGAATCATTATTCAATTATATTTGTACTAAAGTAGATTAATCTTTGTTAAGGGAGGATAAACTTAATAAGATATAGCAGTAGCAACATTTAATTTTTTTAACAGTTCTAATCTCTAAAATTGAATTAATATATAAGAACTAGACATTCTAGATTTAAGTTGTATAATGGAAACAAAGCAAGATAATTTGAAATAATTAAGTTTTTTAAATGCTTACATTTGTTAAAACAACATGTTTGACTAAAAGAAGAAGGAAAAACTCTTTGGTCTAATGCATACTTTTCTTAAGTCAATAATTTTAAACTGGGACAAACACGGTTTTAAATCTCATAGGTGAAGTTCAACCAGCTTGTATTTATCTATACATTAGGTATACATTTAGTGTTTAGCAAATGTTTTTGTTCAAAGAACCCCAAGTCATTTTAACTAATGTAGGAAAAAGGATAGAAAAGTCTAGTGTAGACTAATGTTTGTCTAAAATCAAAGTATGACCTTTGATAGAAACTTCTTTTCAGCAAAGGCACCTGGCATCCTGCTTTATATATCTCTTACAGGTATCTCATAAAAGTTTACCAAGTTTGAAAGTTAAATAAAAAATTACTTAAAATAGGTTTAAGAAAGTGAGTTTATACTACAATATTTCTATAATTTGGAATAAGCATTTTTGATACCTTCCTTTCTAAATAATTATAAAATTACATCACTTTTATTTCCTTTGTCTCTTGCAGATTTTTTATTCAGAAGTTATATAAAACAGCTACACTCTAAGTAACTTGGGGGACAGTAACCAAATGGAATATATTTAGAGTTAAAAGGGCTTGAAGGTTTTTAATGGCTATTGATGATAATTCCAAGTTTTTACTCTCAAATACAGTTTTAAGAAATCTTTGAAACTCACACCATAACTAAAAATGAAAAACTTTTACACTTACCTCTGATCTTCTCCCTCTATTCAAATAAGTACACACTGGGCTGAAAGCCCCACTGCCACAAACGTACAAGTGAGTGCGGTTGAAAGCTTGAATTACACGGACGAAGTTCCCACAGCCATGCTAAAAGAGTAGGTGAATAAGCAGTTAGTAATAAAGGACTTGTATTGCTATTTCTAAGTGGTCCTGTCATACTTCGCTATATATTTTCCTTTCTGCTCTCACTTTTTTGTTGTTGTTAGGAGATAACAAGAGAACAACATTGTTTATTTTATTGGTTTACTTCAGCAAGAAGGTAGTTCAACTTAATGAGTAAAATGGCATATCTGTCTCATATTTCAATATTTTATATACTGTGTAAGTTTTTATGTTCTGAAACTTTATGAACTTACTCTTTACCTGAAAAAATTGAGAAATCGAAAAGTACACCAAATTGTTTCCTCAAATTTTCATCAATATGTTATACACACACACACACACACACACACACACATATTATAAACATGTTTTTAATGAAATTGTGCTTATACAAGGTCCATATCATCGTGAGTACGCAATGGCAAACACTATTAGCTTTTAGAGTTGGTGAATGAAACAAGCCATAAACAAAATGCCAGCACTGTGATGCGATTATTATCTCTCTGCGCTTCATCCCCTAAAATACCTTCTTCCCTAGTCTTCTTTCTCACCTGCTCCTACTCCAACCATTGGAAATGTTGTCATTGATTCACTCAATGAAATGCAAAATAATTATTGTAATTATAAGTTGACTATGACCTTGCAGAAGTATATAAACACAGTCTGCACCAAAGGCAGATCCCTGTGACTGAAGTAATCATTGCATGTCTATATTGCTATGTTCACTAGACTTTGCTGACTACAAATTAATCAAGCCTGAAACTGAATTTTCTTTGTATTTTTTTCACAAAGAACATCATTAAAAATGTTATAGATTATAAATTTTTTTTATAAATATATTAAAAGTTAACACTGGTTTTCCCATGGGTGGTCAGACAACATATATTTCTTTTTTCTCTTCCAGGTACCATATTATTAATTTTTTATAATGCACATCTATTATTTGAAAAGTAAAAAAAAAAACCAATTCTGTTAAAGTAGAAGTTAAAGATTTTAGAAGTTAAATTTAAAGTCAATATTATTTTACATTTTCTCAAAATTTTCTCCTTTTATATAAGTACTTGCCAGCCATTATATATGCTTAATTTTTATGTAGTAATTTTATACATATGTTTCTATTATGGATTTTATTATGAAATAATCAATCATTAACTCAGCTGCCAAAGAAATTAATCCTTACAGACCAGACTATACACCTATTCTTATTTTAAGACATTAAGAATTTTTGTTAAATAGATAGTATCACTGTATCTTGACACCTGTTTATAGAGGTACTTGGAAATTGACTATGTAACTGCAGATGATAATGTGTTTCTCTGTAGAAAAAGAATAGATGAAGTATGGTGTGTATATAACATGTCTACATTAGGGATATCAGTGAGCAATGAGCCTTGTGTTTACTTTTTTCACATCCAAGTTTAGTTATTCTAGGATTCTGTATATACTATTTTCCCATAAGACATGAATCCAATTCAATTCTATTAATAACAGATTATATGCCCTCTTGAGTTTTGTAGACAGTTTACTATCATGAATGATTGGTATTGATAAAAAAGAAGGATGGCACTAATATGTTTTATATTTCAAGTACAGATTATACTTGTTTCATGTATATTTCTATATACATTTTATATTTACTTATTATAGCCAATATCTGTTGATAATTTATTATGTTCTAGACATTGGAATGATCATTTTATATATTTAACCTGTTTTTATTTCCCAGGACATTTGATTTTTACCTTTATAGCTCATATTTACTGAGAGTACTTTATGCCACTTGGGCATTTAACATTCATTCAATTTGTACAAGTCCTTTTAGAAAAATGAAGCTTAGAGCTTTTTTAGTTAGCTTGCTTAATGCCATTGATCTAGAAACAGGTAAAACAGATTTTCAAACACAAATATGTCTAACATTAAATCTTGTACTTTTGGGGGTGCCTGGGTGGCTCAGTCAGTTAAGCATCCAACTTTAGCTCAGGTCATGATCTTGTGGCTCATGAGTTCGAGCCCCGCATCAGGTTCTGTGCTGACAGCTCAGAGCCTGGAGCCTGCTTTGGATTCTGTGTCTCCCTCTCTCTGTGCCCCTCCCCCACTTGAACTTCATCTCTTTCTCTCTCTCTCTCTCTCAAAAGTAAATAAAAAATTTAAATATTTAGAAGAATCTTTAAACAAATCTTGTACTTTTAATCACTTTGTATTTTGTCTTTGGGTGAGGAATCCACAGTTGGCAGAGTGGAGTTTTTACAAGTTATTGATATTTACAGAGCTCTTAAGCCTTTGATATTAATTGTTTTTTTAATCCTCAAAGCAATGTGCCAATTAAAGTATTAGTTCCATTTTATTGATAAGGAAATTGAGTCCCAAAAAAGGTTAAATGAAGTGCTCTAAGTTTTATTAAGTGACTGAGCTGTGTCTTGAACCATGGCTAGCCTCCAACATCCAGCTTTTCTAAAGAAAGGGGTTGAGGACGCCTGGGTGGCTCAGTCGGTTGAGTGTCCGACTGTGGCTCAGGTCATGATCTCACAGTTGGTGAGTTTGAGCCCCGCATCAGGCTCTGTGCTGACAGCTCAGAGCCTGGAGCCTGCTTCAGATTCTGTGACTCCCTCTCTCTCTCTCTCTGCTCCTCCCCTGCTCACACACTGTCTCTCTCTCAAAAATAAATAAAGATTAAAAAAAAAAAAAAAAGAAAAGAAAGTGGTTGAGGGGTGCCTGGGTGGCTTAGTCGGTTAAGCATCTGGCTCTTGATTTCGGTTCAGGTCATGATCTCATGGTTCACGAGATAGAGCCCCATGTCAGGCTCTGCACTGATAGCAGGGAGCCTGCCTGGGATTCTCTGTCTCTCTCTCTGCCCCACCCCTGCTTGTGCTCTCTCTTTCTCTCTCTCTCAAAATAAATAAATAAATATGAAAAAAAAATTAAAGAAAGGGGTTGATTAACCATGAGACAGATTTTCAGACTACCTGATGATGCTCAGTGTGCCCCACCAACGTTCCCCAGAGAGATAAACACAAAGGAAGAAAAAAAAAGCAAGTTAATTACTGAAAATCATTTTCTAGTTACTTTCCATTTCCATAGTTTCTGTCCACGTTATTTCTGATTTAGACCATAGCAACCATATCATTCTTATCCAGCAAATACTTACTGAACTCATTCTATAATTTGCATATCGTGTCAACGACACTGAAATGAATAGATTCATCCTTTCCGACGAAGGAAGCCATGATACATCAGGCTTAGTAGATACTATAGCAGAGTTACACTTTTTAAAAATGTGCTATAGGAGGAAAGAATCTGAGAGAATGAGTAATGCTGACCTGGATGTAAAGGGTTTGAGAAGGGGGTGTCATTTTAGCTGGAACTTAAAGAATAAGCAGAGATTTTGATAGGCCAAAGCATAAGGGAAGAGCATTCCAAAAGAAAGTAGAGCATAAACAAAATAATGGAGGCATGACAGAGCAGGATTTACTTTGAAAGTGGTGCCTAGAGGGGATAGTGAATTACTGTGTGATGAAACCAGAGAGGCAATTAGAGTTGGCCTGTCATCATGCCACAGTCTTCAGATGGGAAGTAGATAGTGGATTCAAGTGTATAAAGTTCAGAGCTAACTGACCTGGGTCAAACTTCAGCTTTACCTTTCAGTGGCTGTTTGAACTTGAGACATTTACTTAGCTTCTCTGTGTTTCAGTCTTTTTATCTGTAAATGGTGATGATTACATTTGTTGTCAGCAATATACTAATAAGCTCGTGGAATAGTGTCTGGCACATAATAAATATGCACAGTGTCAGATATTGGACTCTTTCATATGTATTTTTTATTTCAGTTGTTAGGACAAATCCGGTGAAGTGGACAGAGCTTAGTATAGGTTCTGATCGTAGCAGACATCTATGAAAGGTTTAGAGAATGAGCCTTCAGTGCAGTTCAATACCGTGGATGCTTTTTTAAAAAATTCCTTTTCAAAACTATTTCCTGGTACAGTGCTGTATGAAGTATAACGGTGTTAACATTAGTTAGAGCATAATACCATTTTATTTATATACCTATATATTTCAAACAATAAAATGCTGAAAAAGTATACCCCGAATCTTTTAAAAATATTTATTTTTGAGAAAGAGAGGGAGAGAGCATAAGCACACACATGAGTCAGGGAGGGGCAGAGGGACAGGGAGACAGAGAATCCCAAGTAGGCTCCTAGGCTGTCAACGCAGAGCCCCACAAGGGGCTTGATCTCCTAGATTGTGAGATCATGACCTGAGCTGAAACCAAGAGTTAACCACTTAACTGACCATGCAACTCAGGCACCCCTACACCCAATTTTTAAGTTGTTACATTTTGATAGTGGAATTTTTTAATTTATGTACTAGTAATATACCACTTACTATGCTCTATATACTATTCTAAGCTCTCTTCAAATATTAACTCATTAAACATCATAATAACAACTCATAGGTACTATAAGAATGCCCATTATGCAGACAAGAAAACTGAGGCACAGTGAGGTTAAGTCTACAGGGTCAAAGAGATAAGAAGAGATGGTTTTCTGTTGCTGTTTACATGCTTTTCTAGGCCTTCAAACATTTCTGCATTGAACATATATTTGTTATGATATTTTTAGCATAAATGTTTTTGAAAAGGTATCCTGGAACACAGACGTGGACTTTAAAAATATTGACTCTTCATGGCCCATACTATGCAATGGAGGAAAAAAATCCCTTTTATTCTTTTCTTCTTGGCCTACACTTCTTTAGTCTAGACAATAAATCAAGATATATGATAAATGTATTTCTTTAAAAATTTTTAATGTTTATTTATTTTTGAGAGAGAGACAGAGCATGAGTGGGGGAGCGGGGCAGAGAGAGGGAGACACAGAGCTCGAAGCAGGCTCTAGGCTCTGAGCTGTCAGCACAGAGCCCGACGTGGGGTTCAAACCCATGAACTGTGAGATCATGACCTGAACTGAAGTCGGCACTTAGCTAACTGAGCCACCCAAGTGCCCTGATAAATATATTTCTAAAGAAAATAGATTTTCCAGTAGTTCGGGATCCTTTGGTCACATAAATATGGAAACTGACACTCTACAATTAATAAAAAAAGTTTGACATTGTGTGCATGTAACTCACATATGTCTAAATATATGTAAGCCTGCTTAAATTTTCAACAATCTCTTACAGTATTTACTTAGCGCATTCATTATGCCCTATCTCATTGGATATGTCTGACAGCACGTGCTACTGTTCAAGCTCAATTTATTTAGAGAATGAATAAATTATTAACATTTAGAAATAAATGAAGCATGTAGGAGTGAATACATATAGGCCCAGAGGGAAATGGGAGGCAGATTATAGTCTTTTAGCTAGGCAGAAAATTAGTTCTATTCCCACTAGGACAATGTATTTTCTTTATAAACCTTAGTTTATTATAATATTATGATATTTTATTTCTGGGATCAAACTTTAGCTTCTCTTGAATTATTGTCTAATAATTAAGTGTTATTTTTTCTAGCTTTAATTAAAATTTGGTATGTTAAAAAATCTAAAGGAATAAGTGATACTTGATTCCATGGTGTATATTTTCTTTCAGTTGCTAAAGCAGTATGGATTTTAATTGTCACTAGTTTAAGTTTTGCCTAGTAGATGATTACTATAATATTTAAAATAAAAATATTTTAATTTAACCAAAATGAACTTCTAAAATAAGTGTATAATGAATTTATTACAAACATTATTAATTGAAGGGCACAAATACACTCATCATCCACCATGTCCTACCTCTAACTCCCGACAATCACTTAAAACAAATTCCCAGGCTTGCTTGTTTCTATCTCCACTTTTTCAGATCTTGTTTAAATTTTATTAAGTGTCTAGATAAAGATCTGAGCACAGAGAATAATGACACTACACAGTATTACCAGTCAGTGAGTGGAGGGTTATAGTTAAAAATGCAGTGAAATATATGACAGAGTGTTTCAGGCATACACACAATAACAGCTAGCCCAGTCCTGGGTGGGCAGAGAAGACTTCCCAGAGAAGTGACATCTGCACTGTCACTTGAGAGGAGGAACAGATGATTTCCAGGCTAAAAAGATGGGAAGATAATTGAACAAGGAGAGAGTCATATATGATTTGTGCCAAAGGCGGAAAGAGGAAAAGGGTATAACTTATTTGAATTTCAGTATCACTAAAATAAAATAAAGAGAAAGGTTAACATAGACCCAACACAGTTGCCATCGAGTCTATCAAATCTTCCCCAAATATCCCAACTTTAGTGTGTTTTTTCTTTGTATTTTGTGTGTATACTTAGCATTTAGCAAACTCTTCCTGGTGAATGGCATGCTTTATCAGATAAGAGTTCAGGATCCAGAGCCAAAATGTGCCTGAGCTAGGCAGTGGCCTCCTTCCCACTTGCTAGCAGGACAGGTTTGGTAAGTTCCTCACTCTCTTAGTGAGGTTTCTTGATCTTAAAAATGTGAACGATGACAATAATGTCCATCTTGTAGCATTGTTGTGAGGATTAAAAGAAAGCCTTAGAACAGTGCCTGGCTCACTCTATTAAATGTTGGCTACTATTATTTGATAGTTATTGCATATATTTTTCATCATCTCTAGTATATTGTAAACACACCTAAAGGTAGATGCTCTACTTTGGTTTCTTCACAATGGCTAACTGATTTCTACAAAATAAAATATTCAATTCCTCTGTTTTTAAATAAAATATTATTAGGTATTTATTGTAACAGAATTAATATTAATTCTTAAATATTTGGTTTTATTAAAGAATGTAATAAAAATGTCATGCTCTAGAATTGTAAAGACTGATTTAGCATCACTTTTCTACCACTGGTCTTTTTTTTGTGTCCTGATTAAAAGACACTTCTCTATAAGTATTTCACATGTATGAAATGAGTTAGATTCTCTTCTCTTGCACAGACAAAACATGTATTTGATAGAGTTAGGCTGATTATTTCTCAGGACCCAACAATGTTGGCTATACTGGAAGAGAATTCTTCACCAGTTACTTCTGTTATGTATACTACTTTGCAGTATAGCAGAATTTAAAGATATCCATGAACGATATTACAACATGAGTAAACTATGGGAAAATGTAAGCATGTATTGAAGATTTCATCTAATGACTCTTAATTATAAGAAAGCAAATGACAGAGCATTTTTATTTTGCCAAAGGGAGAAAGACATCAAATGATTTGGCTGAGATTCTTCACAAAAGCAACAGCAATCTTTGGAAAGAGAATGTGCAATGGTATCTAAATCCAACATATCCTGTCTTTGACAGTTCGTATGAATGGGAAATGAAAATCTTTTTGAACAAAGAGGACAATTAAATTCAGTAATTACAGCCACAGGATATTACTGTGGCAAAGGGCAAGACATGATAGGATCCATAAGAATGGCTAAAAACTTTATTTTAGGGAGATTAAAATGTTAGAGAATAAAAAAAAATATTTAAATTCATGCATAATTATAGAAATAATAGCTTCATGAGACAAAAAAAAAAAAAAAAAAAAAAAAAAAAAATATTTCTCCACAACATTATACTTCACTCTACTACTGGTTCCCTAGAAGACGAGTATACACATTTCTCTGGATTTTTTCCTGTAGAGTATGGCCCAGCAGATCTCGTGGGTAGCAAATATGCCTGTGCAACTCCTTCAGCCCATTTTTAAATTTCCCTTAAAAGATCAGTTATAAAACTGAAAAAGCGAGACCCAGAGCTAAGTCACTCCCAGTGAGCTCTCTCAACAACACCCTCCAGTGAGACCCAGAGATACTACATGTCAGAGTCTTCCATGACTCTGTCTCGCACCAGGCGTTTTCTGAACCTCATACCTGGACTGTTGAGAGTCAGCGAAGATAAAATTTTAATTCCCATGCTTCCTTTTTCCACAAGAATTAGTTTTTTCCTTGAGCCACCATGATGAATCTCTGAAACCCTCACTCTCAAGGCTCAGTGCATAGACTGAGCCGCTGAAATCAGCATTTCTTATCTCTACACTTACAATAAGTGCTTAGTCAACATTTTTCACACTAGCTCAAGGTCGTATTTCTTTCTTTTCAAATTTTTTTTAATGTTTATTCTTTGAGAGAGAGAGAGAGAGAGAGACAGCATGAGCAGGGGAGGGGCAGAGAGAGAGGGAGACACAGAATCTGAAGCAGGCTTCAGGCTCCGTCTGAGCTGTCAGCACAGAGCCCAACATGGGGCTTGAACTCACAGACCGTGAGTGAGATCATGACCTGAGCCAAAGTCAGTCACTCAACCAACTGAGCCACCCAGGCACCCCTCAAGGTCATATTTCTTTAGACCTCAGATTTCATTGTGTGTATGTGTGTGTACAAGTACTAGTTTTTCTATCCAACTGCCATATTTAAACTGCATACCTGCATAAGCACATATTTCTATGCTCATTTGATTAATGTTGACTTCTCCAATATGATAATAAAGTTGAGAAGAGTCAGATTGTGCCTATTGTGGCACAAATTATGTCTGTAGCAATTAATACTATTCCAGACACATAATAGGGGCTCAATCAATATTGGCTGAATGAATGAGTGAAAGAGTGAATAAATGCATAAAAAACTTCTCTACCAAATTACTTGTAAAAGAGTGGGTAATTCTGATATATGGTTCCATTATGATATTTTCTGTGATTTGAGACAAGAAGATAAGATGACATACATGTTTCTTTATAAAATTAAATAACATATACATTATAGATCTGCTCCATGTATTTATAATATTCAAGAATCAGTTAATTTGCCAGTTTCAGCAGATTGTTTGTAGAAATCCATACAGATTTATTTCTTAACTCTTTACATGGAATTCCACTTAAAGGTATATAGTTTGTACAAATGTTGCATACTGAACATTTAATTGATGTTCATATCTGCCTTGGTTTTTGTTTCTGTGGTTATTTTTAACTAACAAAGATACCACTAATCATTGGTGATTTACGCCTCTGGAATGTGCCGGCTCACCAGTACCCTTTTGCCGAGATCTTTCTTTGGAAAAGCCCACATGGTATCTGGGAGCTTCTCCAGACACTTGCATTATCATTATTTCAGCGGCCTGCTGAGAATTCTGCAGGTTGGATCCACTGGAACAGAGGTTATTGCTGAAATCCATCATGAAAAGTGTCAGAATGCAATAATGGAAGCAATGCAAAAAATTTTTACCCGGTCAGGAATTCCTAAGTTACAGTGTTTAAGAGTTCCAACTTCTTTACATTTACATTTTTTGCCATGCGTCCAGCAGAAGATTTAAAACACCAACACCCTTTGTCTTACTCTTGGCTGCACTCAACGTACATGGATTCAAAGACCAAATATTTAAGTTTTGGGTTTTTTTTAGGCACTCACTGTGGGATCTTTGCCAGCCATTTTGCACTCTTCGACTTTGATTGTAGATGCTGGCCAGAAAACCTGCTCAGAAAGGAAAATAAAGGTTGCATAATCTCACTTGTATATATGACAGTCATCATTTACTTTATCCTAACACATTTCTTTTAGGCATTTCTATATTTATATTTCAAGATCTTTCTTCCAGTTTATGAACTCAAATTCCTAAAGATTTTATGACTCCCACCAATTTTCCTTTAACAAATGCCTTTAATAGTATATGCCCATTTCCTAATGATACATATTAAAATAAGGTCACTAATGTATACAATAAAAGGTGTATTTCCTTCCTTCTATAGTACACTTTTCTCAACTGCTTATATCACAATGAATTTACACTTATATTGCTATTTTGGTTTAATATTATTATTGGTAAACCACACAGCCACAGCAGATTTACTTAAAACAGGTCTCTAGGTACTTCAATAGCTAAAATAACTTGGACTGCATCCAAGAGATTCCCTCTCTAAAATACTCTGCTAGTATTCTCAGTAACTGTACCTTTGGGTCAAGTCTCTGATGGTGATGATTATTGTTTTGTTTTGTTTTGTTTTGTTTTGAATTTCCAGCTCATTGACCCTTTTTAAAATAATAAATTCAGAAACCTTGTTGTGATAAATTTTTAAATAATTATTTTTTATTTTTTTTACTCCAATAAAGATAAATTTATTTCCTTATTGTGAAATAGAATGATAAATATAGGTCACACTTGTTCAAAGAACAGTGTCCTTAATAACTATATTCCTTTTAATTCCTTTAAGCCTTGTTGGATTACATACAGATGACAAGGTAGATCTTCCTTTAGTCTGATCATTTTGTCAGGCTATACTGCATGTTTCTCTCTCTCTCTCTCTCTCTCTCTCTCCACACACACACACACACACACACACACACAAATACACACAGGAAGTATTTCTTCATTTAGCTTCAGTTTTTAGAGTGTTAAAATCTATGAAGCTAGACAGACAGAACTGACTTGATTATATTTTCAGTCCATGAAATAAGCACTAACATCCAATTATTTATTGACATGTGGCCAGTATTTTCTATAGTTCTAATGAAATACACAATTTTTTCATTGTATGTGAAATTTTTAAATAAAACAAAGTCGACATGGCCCTAATGAAAAGAATTAACTTACACTCAAAGGTTCTTGACTTATATTGTTAATATTCAAGGAAAGAATGTGATCTTTGCTGCCCACATATATCCGGTCCTGATCTTCATCCATTAATAATATCCTGTAGTCTAAATGATGGTGGGACAGGCTGAAGTGTTCAGAGGTCTTGGTTTCTCGAAGCTCTGAAATAGTGAACAGCACAGTGAAAATAGAGTATCCTGGTTCTACGATTCTATTATTTTAATGAAAATTATTTTATATAAATATTTACTAAGAAAGTTAAGATATATTTTCCTCCCTACAATAATATATTAATTTTAAAATAGAATTGTGTTAGTGGATATTTTTATTTTTTGCCTCTTTGCTGAAGTAAAACATAAATAAAGCAATAAATGCAATGCTAAATTTTATGGTAGTACTATTTTATTGCAAAATTATTCACATTTTGCAAGAATCCCAACTCAGTTTTATTACCGGTTATCATCAGCTCAAAAGTAAAAGAGATCAAACAAAAAAATATAGTAAGTGAGCAGACTGAGCAAAAAACCGAAAAACAAAAACAAAAGCATTGACAATGTGATGTCTTCTTAGCTTCTCTTGATGTTTTATGGTTATACTCAATACATTTATCATTTTAGGATTGGTATTTCCTGCTTACTCAACATAATTCTAACTGGTTTGATATTTTTTTCTATAAATTATGTGAAAACAAGCCATACCTCATTCAGAAGGCAATGCTGTTTAAATGAGAGTATGCCTATGCCTATATCAAAAAGAAAATTACAAATATTCAGATGATCTGAATTTTTAGATTTTTTACCTCAGTGATCACTGACTCATTCATGCTCATTTAACTTCTTTTACATTATGGGTAAAATATGTGCCTGTATAGCTGAACTTTGAAGACTATGGATGTACCATGAAAACTTAAAAATCAATAGTCATTATAGCAGAATCAATTTTCTTCCAGTCAAAAGGCTCCTTTGTACAATTTAAGACTTTCCCATTCATTTTTTCAGTTTTAAATTGTTGATAAATTTGAACCATCCAAACAATTCAGGATTGATTTGTTCTTGGGATTATGATCATAAGAGAGTGACAACTCTAGAAAGCAGTTTGCTTGCACATTTTACTCTTTCAATGATGTACTATTTCTAAATTTTAGACATTGAATCACACATACACTTCTAGAAATTCCCAATAGCACCTTCTAATAAGAGTTCCCAAGGAAATCAATTGAATTATTACATGTAAATGTTTGAATTTAATGAAGAGAAAGTAGTCAATAAATTCTAATATTATTACTGTTAGTATTAGTATAGTATTATCAAATTTGAATCGCTATCAAAAAGATGTATGGAATTAGAACAAATAGGTACACGTTTTTCTATTTTTCTCTTTTTCTTTTAATTTAAGGAACCAGACCCCTAAAATTACTAACACACGATCACAAAACATAGTCTCTGATGCTGCATCCATACATTGAGAGTAAAGTGTAGATTTTTTTTTCTATGTGGAAAAAAACCATTAAGCAGTTATAAAAATACTTCAGAAGAGTATTGAGAAGTAAATCATGAGAGAAGATAAGAACAAAAGACATTGAAAGATGATTTAAACAAGAGACTAGATGACAGATCTGGAAACAGGAGATTTGAGATGCTGAGCGCTGTGTGGCATGCTAACCTAGGTACAATTCTAAGTTACTGAGCCTCAGTAGGTCTCAAAGACAGGTGATGCTGTTGGCAGCAGTGGTGCCGCTGGCCCAGAAACTGGAACAACTTCTTTCATGAGGAGAGCAAGGAAGAGTAGAGGGATGTCATTCAGGAAAAAAGTCAGCCCCTCAGAGTGGCCAAAATGAACAAATCAGGAGACTATAGATGCTGGAGAGGATGTGGAGAAACAGGAACCCTCTTGCACTGTTGGTGGGAATGCAAACTGGTGCAGCCACTCTGGAAAACAGTGTGGAGGTTCCTCAGAAAATTAAAAATAGACCTACCCTATGACCCAGCAATAGCACTGCTAGGAATTTACCCAAGGGATACGGGAGTACTGATGCATAGGGGCACTTGTACCCCAATGTTTATAGCAGCACTCTCAACAATAGCCAAATTATGGAAAGAGCCTAAATGTCCATCAACTGATGAATGAATGAAAAAATTGTGGTTTATATACACAATGGAGTACTACGTGGCAATGAGAAAGAATGAAATATGGCCCTTTGTAGCAACGTGGATGGAACTGGAGAGTGTGATGCTAAGTGAAATAAGCCATACAGAGAAAGACAGATACCATATGGTTTCACTCTTATGTGGATCCTGAGAAACTTAACAGAAACCCATGGGGGAGGGGAAGGAAAAAAAAAAAAAAAGAGGTTAGAGTGGGAGAGAGCCAAAGCATAAGAGAGTCTTAAAAACTGAGAACAAACTGAGGGTTGATGGGGGGTGGGAGGGGGGGAGGGGGGTGATGGGTATTGAGGAGGGCACCTTTTGGGATGAGCACTGGGTGTTGTATGGAAACCAATTTGACAATAAACTTCATATATTGAAAAAATAAATAAATAAATAAATTATCTGTATTTTCTCAAAACAAAACAAAACAAAAAGTCAGCCCCTGCTAGGTCAGAGATTCTTAGTGACATAGGGGGGAAAAATGAAAGAGCTCAGAATATGAGAGAGAATAAGGAATCCCAACAAACGTCTCTCAAAAGTTGCAAAAACAAAGACGGCCTTGATTTTGCCTAAAATTCAGGAGACATAAAGCTTGCTTTTCAGCATATGGAGGAGATTCATGGCTGTACATTTTTTATATAAAAATATCAGGAGAAGGTTATAGCTTGGGGTGAAGAATAGATGCTCAACATGTAGCAGTAAATAACACTCCGGTGAAATACATAGACTAAAGAAGTAAAATGTGACTGAGTTCATGGCCTCTGGGGCCCAACTGCTAGAGCCTGAATCCTAGCTCTGCCATTTCTATATATACTTGGCAGGTGCCTTTATCCCTCTGTACTCTAGTGTCTTCACGGGTAAGGTCAGAATAATAATAGTACCTACCTCATAGGGTGTTGTGAGGTTCAAGCATATATGATGCTGATATACATCAAGTGCTTAACAGAGTGTCTGTCCTATAGGGACATGGGTTACATTATTATGACTTGGGAAAAGACATCAAGTGTCAGCCAGAAAAGTAAGAAGAATAATTCCTTAGACATGCAGAAAATATAGAGGACCAGATTGCCTGATTTTTATTTATTCATATATTTAATACTTCATTTTTTTCACATGGAGAATGTACTCAGATTATGTGAACAGGAGTATAAAATAATAAGTCATTTTTAAGGAAACTAGTTTGCTTGAGGGGCAGGATGATTTTGAAGTATGTGAGTCTGGAAAGCAACCAGATGCTAATTAGTCCAGATACGATGCTGCTGAAGACCTGATATGCTAAGAATGGAAAGGAAGAGTTGATGTACAGAACACTTTAAAAAAAAAGGATTTGGAATAATTTTATATGAAGCTGGTCTTGGGGTAAAGGGAAGCTGTAAACTGAGAACAGGAGAAATGAACGTGCCTTTACTACTTTTGGGAGATGTGAAAGGGAAATTTCTTTGGTACAGAGATTACTTGAGTGTTGATAGCTTAAATTCAAATCAAAGCAGATATGTCTCATGAACATGTAAAATTAGAATATTAACTTGCCATTAGAAATATTTAATCTGAAGGTAGAGTTTTTCAATTCTTCTCATGGATGATGTGAGTCTCTGAGAGTAGACAGCTCTGAGGAAGCCCTGAGAAGACACTCTGAGGGGAATAAGTCTAAAGTGAAAACTAAAACACCGAGATGCATTGACTGTTTCAACCAAAAAGAGAAGCTCTGTAATTGAAACTGAAGGTGCATCATGATGTATCGGCAGCAGCGTGATACTGCGGTGGGGGTATACAACTGGGGTCAGACAGTTCTGAATTGAAATCCTAGCTTCTTCACTTATTAAGTATGTTATTTTAAGAAAACTACCTCACTTTGCCCAGTTTTGATTTCCTCATCTATAAATTAGTTATATTAATACATAGTTCACAAGATGTTTCACCAGCACACAGCAGAGGATCAGTGCGTGTTCTTTTAACAGGAGACACTGTTGACCTTCTGTCTAAGAGATAATTTTCCCCTTCTTCCCTGTAGGCAGAGTTGGTCTATGCCAACCACAGTTTTCCCACCACCCTCCAGCCAGTGAGTGGTCTATATGTGACATGTGACTAGTTCTGGTCAATGAAATTTAAAGGGAAGCCTTCTGCAGGGGTGCTGGAAGAGGTTCCTTCAGTTTTAAAGACTGGCATAAAATAAGAGGTGATTTCTTTTCTGCCTCTGGACATTGGTATGTAAGGATATGATATCCGCAGCAGTTACAGCTTACCAAGAAGATTGCTAGCTGAGAATGGCAAGCAAAAATTTTTTCAAAAGGAAAAAAAAAAAAAAAAAAACCTGGATAAAGAAACGATTTGATCTCTGAACCAACCCTGGAGCTACTCTATCACTGGACTACTTCTGTTATATAAGTTAAAAAAAAATCCATACATTTTCATTTCCTGTTGTTGACATTCTTACTGGCTCACATATCTTCCAGGTATTCATAGCCCTTACCTACCACCTTCTCACCCTTTCTATCATAGTTTGTTTAGTGCCACTACTTTCTCAAAATATTCCTTTTTATTTTTCTTTTTCCCTTCTCTTCTTAATCTATACTGAAATAAAATTAAGAGTGTGATCTTAGCTGGGAAAACAGCCTCAACTGAATTTTATTTGCAAGAGACAAACAATGGCAGTTTTCCTCTTCATCTGTTTCATCAGAAAATAATCAATTTCTTTCATTAATTCAAATACCAGAGGGAGCAATAATTGCATTAACTTAAGACCTTTCTGGTCCAAGGATTTTATCTATTTTTCTGAGCCATAAAGCTATCTTCCAATTTAATTACCTGCCGCCCATTGACAGTTGACAGCTGTTAACCAAGGAAGATTTACTTAAGAAGTGCCCTGTTGGAAACCTAGAAGCCAAGCCTATTTTGTTTAAATGCTATTTCAATTGCTGTTACTTAGCCATAATTGAACTCTGGAGCTTGGGAAACAAAACAAAACAAAACAAAACAAAACAAAACTCTTTTTTAGAAGAAAGAGATGAGTGCAATGCATTGAGGACTTTTATCTATAACAAGAATGACTGAAGAATCCATAATTTTGGTTTAATGCAGATCCAACATAAAGGAATGATTGAATGATTTGGTCACAGATAGAGAACATGACTGATTTCATGATTTGGCTGGTGAGAGAAGTGAAACACAATTACTGGCTTTTCATCTAAACAAGTCAAAGAGTAGCACTGTCCTATATTTCTTTAAATCTTAACAATGATGTCAACCTTTTTATAGCACTGGAGGTAGAACTAGTTGTGTTGTTTTTCAGAACATGCTCAACTGATCGAGAAGGAACGTTGGCTGAGAATATGTAGTATTAAAAAACACAGCGGCCCCACGAAGGGCAGTGCAGGTCTCTAAGTCCCTGGGAAAATCTCCTGGGAAATAGTATTAAAAAAAGAAAAAAAAAACAAAAAACAAAAAATGTATTGCATGCTTCTATCCTGAAATCTGTATTACTGTAGAGTTCTATGATGGAAAATTACTGTAATGCCTTCCATGCCAACGCTCCCGGAGGGAAAATTTGCAGCACAATATGCTTACCTGAAATTCATGTATTGACATGGATTTTTCTTCACATAGTTGAAACTACTGTTAGCCTTGAGAATTTAACCAAGGCTAGGAGAACAATACATTCCCCCAGAATATAAACCCTAGCAATGAAAGCTTCTGGGTTCACTTGAATATAGTCAATATATTGTTGTAGCAATTACAACATAATTTAATATACTGTAATATATTCTGTCTATAAATAACACTCTATTTCTAACCACATAAGAGCTAACTTTTGTTCTCTGCTGAGCTAGTCAGAGATCTTAACATTTCTGTGGTGACCAAGTCAATAAAAACTCATTCAAGTGCTCAGAAATGTGATCTTGGTGGAGGAGGGTGGAGAGTCTTTCTCTTTCATGAACAATACATATTTATTAAGCTATTAAGTAGGGGAACTCATTCACTCAGAATACTACATTATCTTTGGCCTTTTATACATTACAGGTAGACAGAAGTTTACTTGATTGAAAATCAATTCCCAGGGGTCCCTCTATTAGAAACGTAAGCAGTGGTTACTTGTTAATTAGATTTAAAGTTCAGGATGTGTTATTAATTTATGTATCAATATATGTGTCAAGCCCTTATCACAGCTGACTAGACACTGCTCAAATAAGAGGACACAAATATGAAGATACCATGCCCTTACAACAATTGCAAATCTTATCTTACATTCTGTTATTCTGTTTGGCTAGCCCACCATGACCTTCTCAACATAAACTTTAGCTCTCCCCCAGGCAAAATGCACATCTACAGATTTCAAAGTAAAGCCTTAGGATATCTTTTACTTCAGAGGTATTGCTACTGACAGGATAATTTCCTCTCCAGAATGTCTTATCTCAGAATTTTAAGTAGAGTGGGCTTAAATGACCCATCCTCTCCCCGAGGCTCACTATTCTGAAACTGGGTTAGAAACTGAACTTCACCTGTCCCTTTAGGACAAACAGGCAGATAAAGAAAAGAGCAGTGAAACTTCACCAGACTGAAAAGACAGTTCCTAATTCCTGTAGCAAAGCGAGGCTAGAAGGCATGTTGTTAAAACCACATTTGCTCAAAAATAATAGCCCCAAATAGCCACCACATGTGGGTTTACCATTAGGAATAATGGTTCTATGTGCTTTATAAATGTATTTCATTTAATTTGCATTCAAAGCCTTTGTGTTAGGCCTTAATATTATTCCTGTTCCACACATAAAGAAACCAAATTTCAGAGAATTTGAGCAATCTAACCAAGGTCACATAGTAGTGAGTAAAAGAGGCTAGAGCCAGTATTCAAAGCAAGGGGAGTCCCTTAATCCATGAATTCAATTGAATATCCTCTTGTTTTTCAAATCAGACAGACTTCAACTCTATTTGTTGGGCTTCTATTATGTGGTATACTTCTTATATTACATTCATACACCACGAATCTGTGCAATATCAAATGTAGTATAAGAAATGCTTCTGCCTCTCAAATTTTCTTTGCTAATCTGAGAAGCATGGCAGAGGGGGAGGGGATGGGGTGACCACACTCCAAACAACTTGAGAACGATCAAAACTTCTCAGGGATGGTGTTCTTACGAAACCAGCATAGCAAGTCTGAGAAAGGCTACATGAAAATGAGATCAGAGTCAAACATCACTTCACATAAAGGTAAAAAGTTCTAGCAAAATGCCAAATGGATGAAAGTAGGAATATGGGAAACAGTTCTATTCAGTGAGCCTGACCAGGGAAGGACAACAGTAAAGACAGAATATCTCCCAGGAGTTGTTGTCAGAGGGAAAATCAGCCAATATACAGGAGCCTTTAAGAAGGAAAGTTATTCTAGTTTGCTCCAGACAGTCCAGTTTTTTCCAGCAAAATCATCTATAGTATCTCTTCTGCACTCTCAAAGGAGTCATAGTTTGGATGTTAAATTATATGGTCAGTCCACTTTTAAGCTGCCTCTTCTTGTCTGGCATGGTTTTCCATTACTTTCAGAACAACATCTGATGTTTTTCGTGTCCTTACCATGATCTGGTTTGAGATTAGCTCACTAGAAAACCTCAACCATCACTATTTGCCTATTTTCATTGTGTTCTCACCCTTCTGGCCTTCTTTTCATATTTTTAAACATGCCTTCCTCCTTTCTGCCTCCGGGCCTTTGTGCATGTTCTTCCTCCTGCTGAAAGGATTCCTCCTGCCTTTTTTTTTTAACCTCCACTCAACTCAAGCAGCAGTTTCAATGTAACTGAAATTGGATGCTTCATAAAGGCTGCCTTGATCCCCTAGATGAGGTCAGCTCTCCAGTCTGTTGATATTTGCTCAATTTCCCTCAGTGGTTTTCTCTTAAAGACTGCCTGGAAGATCACTTGAAACGTTCTGAAATACCATGGATTGGAGGGTGTGGGACTAGACTGTACAGCTAAAACTGCCTCTGAATCCAAGACAAAGTTCTTTGTCCATTCACATTCTACCCTTTTTCTGCTATTTTGAGTCTTATGATCTTTTAATCTTGGTGAATTAAAAATTTTGAGCATGAGCCAATAAAATGAGAAAAAGTGCTATCAAATTTCAAATATTTGGGTTTACATGATTATAATCTATTCCTATTAAAAGGTAAGGCTTATGGAGGCAAAAGGGGAGGCTGGGTTTTGGAATTAGCCAACCAGAGCTGAAGTAACAGCTTTACCATTTGCTGATAAGGGGCTTGATTTTTCCCCCTCCCCCCAATCTCTCCCTTCTACCCACCCTGACCTTAGGTCTTAAATCTACAAAATAAAAGAAGAATGAGATTATTTATTAAGGAGAATAATCTCTAATGTTCCCTGCAGCAATAAAAATGTCCATGAAAATAATTCCTTTTCCACTGTTTACAAGTATTATCTACTGTTGTACAATATCTGTAAAGCTAATGTAATCTTTCATATTACTATAAATCTGACAGGAAGAAAGGATATGTTTAAAATCCTATCTTAGAAATATGACCACAGAAATAAAACTGTGTCTCTTCTGGAAAAAATGAAACTAAACCAAAACCTAACTAAGGCTTTTCTTTCCCCTACCTAAAGCATACTCTGTTTGTGTTATACAGCTCAATCAACTGGAGAATTATACATTCTGACTTGCCTTCCTCCAAGCTCACTTGGGAGACATGAAAGCACTTTTCAAGGATGTTAGGTGTCAATCTCTGGCTCCTTGTATGGAAAGGGGCAGCTAGATTCTACCTCAGAGTATGAAGAATATACAACTGGGAAATAGCTAAAAAGTCTTGAGATGGTCTGAACTGGGAGCAACTTGTGGAAAACAGAACCAAATCTGAGGCCGTTGTGGAGCTGGTGCAAGGATGTGCTGAGTCATCACGATCATAGGTGTTCCTACTGCCAGGAGGGCCTCGGCTTCAGAGTGTCCACTTGAGATGTAAACAAGGGAGATAAACTTGTGGAGGAGGAGACACTTGATCTGACACCTCCTTTCTAGAACTCTTGACACTTGTGGAAAAACTGCCTTGGGGCAAGGTGTTCAAAAGCAGAAGATGCAAGGTAGTTAGCAAAACAAAAGCAGAAACACAAGAGAAAGCCACAAAAAAAAAAAAAAAAAAAAAAAAAAAAAAAAGGGAAAAAAAAAA
>NC_064816.1:81655951-81761219 GCF_023721935.1 Panthera uncia
AAAAAAAAAAAAAAAAAAAAAAAAAAAAAAGAAAGGGATATAATAACAGTTGGAGAATGGTGTAAATGAGTGCGTCTCTACCAAATCTGATATTATACTTTCATTACAATTGTTTAAGTAGAGCTTTGGAGATATAGAAAGCATTTTTTCATGCTGTTACGCTTCGAAAGCAGGCTATATTCAATATGAAAACAAGACTAGGAAGAACAATTTTAAAATATTAGCGCTAAAGGTCTTTGGATGGTAAGACGTAAAAGTTTAAAGACAAGAAGACAATACCTCAAACCAACGTGTGTGTAAAGGGCAGGGGTGAAGAGATGACATGGTATATTATACCAGCAAAATCTCAGAGCACACAGAATATAATAAACCCCACTACTCCACGACAATCCCCCAAGGGACTATACCAGGTCCATCATATGGAAAGATCCTTATGGTAGTACTGAACACTTGTCTATCCCGAAATTTGAACTGTTTATTGGTTTTCCACACTTCCAACAAAACTTCCTTTGGATACATTGTGGCCTTCCAGTGGGAACTTCTAGTCAGTACCCTTGGTTGTAGCAAGAGTAGTAAAGATTCCATATGCTGAGTGAGGTCTCTTGTCACATCTCACCCCCCACAAAGTTTTCTAAACCTTTGTGCCACAATTCTCTATGACACAAAGCTTACCTTTTATATAATATAGTATATTAGCTCTACACAAAATTAAAATATTTTTGAGGTATATATTTTTTCAATCATTCAGTAGACAGTAGATAAGCCAGGGCTAGGTAAAAAGATAAACATTCTTGGTCTCTCTCCTCAAAGTGGATAGTGCAGAATGGGAGGGATATAAACAGCTATGAGTACAAGAAGATGACTCAGGAAATCAAGGGAGCACTAAAGAAGGAAGGTCAAGGCTTCCTGGAAATAACAAGGAAATCTTAAACAGAAGGAAATGCTTGACCTTATTTCTTCATTCAACAAATATTAGTTGAGCCACTTTATCTATTAAACTAATAATCACAGTGATAAATGCTAACATTTACCAAACACCAACAAAGTATGGTAGAAGACAGGATAAGCGTATAAGGCAAGGGTGGCTGCCACACATCAGGAGTCAGAAAAAGCCGCTGTAGGGAAGTGTCATATAAGCCATGGCCCAAGGAATAAATATAAGTTAATAAATAAACATTTTCCAGGGAATGGAAAGAGTTTGAATAGAAGTCCTGAGATGGGAGATCCAAGGATAATAGGAAGTTTTTGGAGGTGATAAAGAAGAGGATTTGGGTGAACTTTGTTAAGCAGAAGCAAGGAGTCAACCAACATGCCAAAAAGCAAACTTCTTGAATGTCACACGAGCAACATGCAGTGATGCAAACTCCTTGTGCATCAAACCAAAGTGGCTGATTTTTCCTAAGGTGTGTAAGGTGCCAGTGGAAAAAAAGTCTGAGAAAGTGCAAGACATGATCACTTAGAAGTCTGTGGTAGGAAGATATTTCTGCTACTAAGGGGTTCTCAGAGCAAGATTATCTTCTGATATGATAGTGAGTGAATAAAGTAGAATAAAATATTTGTATAACTAAACTATAAGGTATCTGCATAGAAATAAATATGCATAGACAAAAGTCTTGGAAAATACTCAGCTGGGTTAACAGTCTTCTTCATGATGTGCTCAGTTAAAAATAAGAGTCTGATAATACTGGTGGCTCAATTTAAGCTTCTGTCGGTTTGAAGAATTATAATTACTCTTTAATCGAGAATCAGGCAGTGCAAACTTTCTCCACAGACCTTTATGATTTAAAAATATTCTCATCCAGGAGTCTGGTTGTACCACACCTAACTAAATGTTGAACTACCCAAAGAAAGGAATACCAGTTATCACTAGCTGGGAAACAGCTCTGTATTGCCAAATTTTTTTGATCCCTAGATTCTTTCAGGATGATGGAAGACCACCCACAACTTTTAGTAAGACAGACTATTTGGACTTTAATAACCCAGCTCTCCCACCAACCAAAATTCTTGAACTCTGCTTTCACTTGATGCATTCTTAAACCCATTTTCATTTGCACACAGAAAAATATCATAAACTGTATACAATAAAATCTCAAATCTAAAGAACCAGGCTTCGTGAACAAAGAAATACAGAGATGTTTTCCTAAAAAGACAGCTATTTTATCTAAACATTCTTTAATTCAGTGTGACTCACTGTTTAGCCAAATTACTGCATTTGGCTTCAAAACAAAGAAACAAGTTGGAAAAATGTAGAAGACAGTAGAGACATGTTCATTTCACTTTAAACACATTTGCCAGTCATTCAGTGCAGAAAACTTCTTTTCTCCTTTCTTCTTTATCTCTCTCCCCTGACACTGTCTAAAATACAAGGTCAGTGACTCTCAGTGCTCAGCTGCTGGAGAAGAGATTTGAAGGGAGTCCTCGGGAGTGTGCCTCTACAAAGTAATAGAGCTCCCCTTTGATTCTTTTCAAGAGAAAACACAAAGGATCTGACCACATTTCCTGCAGCTTTGAAAAGCCTAAGACTCATCATGTATACAATGGCTTGCATATACATTGTCTATACAATTTCTCTTTTCTTCATCCTAGATTGGGAAACCGTTTTGATTCCAAATTTCACATGTTGGTATTTTGAGATGGAGTGGATGCAGCATCATTCAGTCTTTCAAAAGAGAAGATTATTGTTGCACTTTTCTGCTTTTGCTCTGGAAACAAAATATTTATCATTCCTGGAGGCACTTCAAGGAGAATAGCAGAATATGGACTCAAAGCATATTTATTTTACAAAATGCTATTGCATCCATGAGCCAAGACTGTCTCTTTAATTTTCAGAGTACAAGTAAAATCTTTTTGTGGAAATAAGGCACACTTAAAAGAGGAACTGACAGGCTATGGGAAACCAAAAGTTTGACCTGAGTATTAACAGCTCACAGTCGTCTTTTTAACGGGGAGGGAAGTTTCATTCCGCTGATTTATAGCCAGTTTTTCTCCTGAATCTCAAAAAGCAAAACATAGTTTACTAGGCAAAACGACAGGTGTAGAGAGTTGGGATGGTGTTATTTGAGGGATTTCACTACACAGTTCAAGTGACTTAGCAAGATTAAGTAAAACAAGCCACTTTATGCCCTAAAACCAGAAAGTGGATAAACAGGTTTCTAGTTAGGCATTTGCCTTTGGTTTCTCTTCATCAAAGAAAAATACAAGTTGTACCTCCATAATTTTAAAGCTTTGCAAGTTTTATTACTCATAAATAATGAATGTAAGAATAACTAAGATTGTCTTTTAATGTCCTAGTGGACAATTAATTCAAGTTAGTACAATTCACGTCCAAAAATCATATTAACCTAAGACATACAGATAATTAAATGAAACTCTTTTTATGTTCTGTTTTTGTGCCTTTTTAACCAAATGCATTTCTGGAATAAAGTCTGATGTCTGAAGACAGATATATGCTCAAGTCTTGGCACTGCATCTGACTAGCTATGTGGCTTTAGGCAAGTTATTTAAATTATTGGTGCCTAAGTGCTCCCACCTGAATGATGGAAATAATACCTATCGTGTGGAACAATTATGCTAATAGGGAAAATGTGTGAAGCACCTGAAGCATAGTAGCTATCATTCATCAGTGTTAGTCTCTATTCCAAGATGAAAGCCTCCATTTTAAACAAGTTATTTGTGCACTGTCATAGCTTTCGGGCATTACTCTGCAGTTGTTTTCTGACCTGATCCTGCTAAATAAAGTCTGTGAATTAATGTCTAATTTATATTGAAGTAAAATTTGTATACCAATAAAAAGTTATAATGCTTCCAAATTCTAGCAAAAATAATTCTCAAATTTCAGTGCAAAAGCAAATGATTCTTTTTTTTTTGAGAGAGGGTGAGAGTGCGCATGCACACACACACAAGTGAGGGAGGGGCAAGGGGGAGAGAGAGAGAGAGAGAGAGAGAGAGAGAGAGAGACAGACAGACACTCTTAATAGGCTCCACACTCAGCATGGAGCCCAACATGGACCATGACCCTGGGATCATGACCTAGCCAAAAATCAAGAGTCAGATGCTCAACTGACTAAGCCACCCAGATGCCCCAAAAAGCAAACAATTTTTTTGTTTGTTATTTGCTTATTTTGAAAGAGAGCAAGGTTGAGAGAGCAAGGGAGAGGTAGAGAGAGAAACAGAGTATTGCAAGCAGGCTCCGTGTAAGTGCAGAGCCCAACGTGGGGTTTGAACCCACAAACTGTGAGATCATGACCTGAGCTGAAATCAAGAGTCAGATGCTTAACTGATGGAGTCACCCAGGAGCCTCAAATTATTTTTTTTTAAATACTTTTCTTCATCTTTTTCTAGTCTGTCTCTCCTAACTTACTACTCATGCTAGCTACTACCTACTGAGAATATATGAAGTACCTATCAATTTACTAAAAAAGTTTGCACTGCCTTATTTAATCTCCACAGCAATCCTACTAACCAGGTCCTACTGTTTTCTGCATAAATATATGAAAAAATTGTGGATGAATCTTGGGTAACTTTGCCAAGTTTTGGATGTAAGTCTGTGTGACTCAAATTCCATAGTCCACAGGCCCTCATGGAAGATGAGAACACATTCAGCTGGAGGACTTGGTCTCCTTCACTTTTCTCTTAGTAAAGAAGTGGTTTTCAAATTTTAATATACAGAAGATATATGTGAATTGCTCATTAAAAATAAAAATTCATAGGGATAAAAATAGTTCCTTCCAGAAATACTTATTCAGAGATCTGTTGAACACATCAAAATTGTGGAAAATTGCAGTACCAGGGTGATTGCCAAGGAAATTAACTAAGATCTTCCCAAGCTTGCCTCCTTCTTATGATTCAGATCTTAACTGGCACCTAATCTGAGGAATATCCCTGCTCGCTTTATCTAAACAATGTCCTCCCATTTTATTTTCTATGTCATAGAAAATAGAAAATAAAAATGTATTATCTTCAAATCCTTAATATTGTTTCTGGCCTTAAGTCTCAAATTTATTCTAAATATTATGCTG
Source organism: Panthera uncia (assembly GCF_023721935.1). NCBI lineage: Eukaryota > Metazoa > Chordata > Mammalia > Carnivora > Felidae > Panthera > Panthera uncia. Next base: position 81,660,970 of record NC_064816.1, read on the forward strand.
TTTGGGAGAGAATTAATATCAGTATGTGACTAGCAGAATGGTTTTTGGAGTCTATGCATTTATGTGTGAATTTTTGACAAAGACAATGACTTAAAAAACAAAAATAATTTGACAAAGAATTTAAGGTGTTCCAAAAGATGAGACTGTTTTTCTTCACAAAGCTTTGTGTGAAGATTAGAGATAATTTATACTTTGGCTCAATTCTCCTGTTTCTACAAAGAATTTGGAGGGTCTCAAAAATGCATGAGATAGACGAGGCACTGAAGGGCCATGCACAACTATATCATCTGTGCAGAAAAGCTTTCTCCCTAAGTTTTGGTACTGAAGATCCCCAAGTGATATATAAATACAATACAAATCTTCAAGCTAATTATTTTAGATTCAAAACTAATTTTCCCTGAAAAGAAATGACTGTTATAAGCTGTACTAAAGTTCACAGTTTTCCCTTGCAAAAGCCCATCTGCCTAATTATCATGTTATTACTAATAACGATAATGAAGCAAATGTTTGTCCAATAATATTTTCTAAGATTTTCCATAAATAATCATTTATCTTCATTATAGTCTTATAAGTTCTGTCATGTTCAGTGTGGTCAGGGTGTCAGGGTAAACACTCTCATTGCCACAACTTTTGTGTCTTGCAAAATTACTTAATTCTTTGGAGCCTAAGTTTACTCATCTATAAAATGGGGATGATGAAATCATATATCTCATTGGTTTGTTAGGATTAATTAAGTTAATAAATTAAAGTAGTTAGAACAATTACAGGCTCATTATTTTGCTGTAGTAATATAATACAAGTCAGTAGAAGATAACTATCTTTAAAGACAGGCACAGAATGGCACAGGAATCCATCATCCAACCTATAAACCAGGATATCATTCTCAATTCCTCCCTCACAGCCAATCAATCAGTTGCTGAGTGTTGCTGATTTACCTCTAAAATGTCTCTTGAATCTATCCTTTCTTCTCTATTCCAATTACCACTCTTTAATTCTAGACACTTGTAGTGTCATCTCTGACTGGATAATTGCATGGAATAGATAATTTCTCTGCCTGCCATCAGTCTTATCCTTTGTTCAAATATTTACTGAATGTTGGGAAAACATGGGCACTATGAGGCAGTCTGTGTTCTGGATGCTACAGATACAACAACTGTGACCCTACCCTACAAATCAAGTGGAATTCTCACATCAGCTTCATGTTTCCACCTGAGTTAACTACCATCTAAAAGTTAAGCACGATGATGGCTTTTACACAGCACTCCTGTCCTACTTTAAGTCTATTCAGTGACTTCCTATTTCTAAACTGATTATTCTGAGCATGTCAGAAGCTGTGGGGGCACTTTAAGAATCTAGCAAGTCTTACAGCCTTTCTTTTCCTCAGAAATTTCCTATGCGATTGTAGTCATAAAATGCTGCACACTTCAGGATGTCACTGATACCCTGGAATTCATTCAGGTATCACTCCGATGTTCAATGAGGGCGGTGGGGGTGGGAGGATGGGGAGGAGGTGGTCCATGTACCCAGGTTATAAATGTCCTATCTAAAGGGAAAATCCCATGCCTACAAGTTTGTAAAGCAAGGTTTTTCATGACTTGACCCACTCTCTTAGCACCTCAGCCCTAACACCTGGTATTTTCTCCTTGATCTTTTTTGTTCCTGTAGTAGAGCTACCTGTAATGTCTGAAAAACATCTTACTATGTCATGCTTATCAGCTATGTTCACACTAGTCTTTTTGTCTTACTTGCCTGGCTAACTTTTCCATATTTTTAAGGCTTCACTAACGCTATAATTTCTATGAAGTCTTTCCCAATTCTCACTTTCTCCTGTGAGAAATGAGAATGACTTACCTTTATTAATAACATACTATTTTTTCTGGCACTAAGATGTGTTTTAATTACATATATTTAATCCTTGCACTATGAGATTTGTATATAATACTTATGTCTTATAAAGAAACTACTGTTAGAGGAGTCAAATAGGTGCTGATCCACTATAGCTAAGGAGTAGTAAAATTGGGATTGGAATCCAGAATCCAGGAAAGCTTGACTCTAAAGTTTTTTACACTTTAACACTTTGAGTACACATTCATTCTTACACATATTAGACCTAACCAGACTCATTTTCCCCCAATCTAGGCACTTCTTAAAAATTTTATTATTTATTTTAGAAACTTCCAGAATGCCTTAAAGAGACTGGAAAACTATACCTATTCAATGAAAATTGTTTAAGTGAATCTGTAAAAGTCCTTTAATTTTCAACCCAATTTGGGAGGGGGAGGGAGAAGAGAAGAGAAAGGATTATATGTCCCAGCAGGTGATGTTGCCTGACTTAAAGTATTTGTCATTTATCAGGGATGGAATTTGAGACAGTGTTATAGCCTAATCCTTTTCAAATGATCAGTGGTGAAGAACAAGTGTTTTTTGTTTTGTTTTGTTTTAATTTTTGTAACATAATAAAAGTAAATATCTGGGCACATGAAAATTAACAGCAGCAACTCAGCCATACAAAATAAAAGCCCAGATTTCTTAACATTAGATTCGGTAGATGTCAAATGTCTGTACTAGGATTTTCTGTATTTACCACGTTGTGGACTGGTAACAACTGTTGGCATTCTCTCCAGTTATGGAGGATCACACTTGAATAATGCTGGTACAAACAAGTTGAGTTTTTGTTTGTTTGTTTGTTTTTCCTTTTACAAAAGTAATAGGAGCAAATTCACTTGGCATTCTCATTTTGCTTGTGCCACAATTAGGACAAACAATGAGTGAGTCAACAGCATGATTAGTCAACAAGGCTACCAATACTGAGCAATTTACACAGGGCTGACTGAGGGAGCAGGCAGCAGAGCCACGGTTACAAACAGCCAGGTGGCAGAGGCATTTATTAGAAAGAGAATCGGTAGCAAACAACAATCTTGTTCTTAAAACCAGCCTTTTACTCTTATACATATCATCTAATTCAGCCTTAGTTTTTGCATCTGTAAATAACAGAATTGAACCAATTAATAAGATCCTTTCTAGCATTGGTCTTTTCTAAGATTTTTTAAAACTACTCTTAACCCCTATTTCAACATAGATGGAATTCTTTCCAGTTTTATCTAGAATATGCTTTTTCTTCTTTCCTGATATTATTTCCATTGCTACACATGCACCTAATCCTAGTGTCTCAGAAGCAGTTACATAATTTCTGAACAATGGTTAGACATGTGTACTTAACTAAATTTCAATTTGTATATCTCTAGTTTCCTCTGATACGATACTCAGAATAAAAACATAAATAACTTAAGTTTGTAAAAATAAATAAAAAACATTTCAAGTAATGTTTCCTTTTGGATTTAGGCTAGAACTATGCCCCCTGTTTAATCTCATAACTTACTTGAAGCTCTAATTTTTGACTTAGGAAGTCATGTATTCTCTCTGTTTTTTTTTTTTTTCTAGTTGTTTTTTTTCGTTTGTTTTTAGGAAGCCATATATTCTCTTGACTAAAATCCTCCATCTATAAAGAGATCCCTATGCCTATCTAGTACACACTAGTGCATACAAACAATTTAAAAATTGTTATTTATTAGATGATAACTTTACTGCCTTCTTGTCTCCATACCCTGCACATAGAATAACATTCAAGGTTAGGTCATAGGTCACTGTCAAAAGTTCCTTCTCTTAATACATTTGGAAGAGAAAAAAGAAAGCCTCCATTAGATAAGTCTAAAACAACTTCTTAGTCCCAACCTTTTTACAATTATTGATGTTTTTTTATTCATCAAAGGATTTCTATTCTCTCAATTCCTCTGTTAAGTATATCTTTAAAAACAGGCAAAATACTCCAAGTCCAAATTTTTCTTCAAGTCAAGCATTCTTTCTTGTCATCCTTCCCTTTATCTTATTTTAATTTAATGTTTATTTCTAACATATCATTTATCCAGCTTATGTAGTTTATAGAAAATAGTCATTTGCATCCCATGTTTTCTTTTCACGTTTTAATCTAAGATGGATCTACTCATGATGATTTTATTGTGGAATCTAGATCAAGGAATTCTTTTTCTGGCTCTGGAATCCCTCTCTTGAAACTGAACACAATCCCTTGCAGAATAGATGATAAGATCACTCATAAATCCACTTCGGCACCTTTCCCTTACCACGTTTTACAGAAACCCATGTTTCTTAATCTAAGAGCTTTTGCTGCCTCTTTAACCCAGTATATGAATGTCATACAAAACATCATTTTGCAGATAAGTTTCTAAATTTAGCCTTAAGTATGTCTATCTAATTCCACCATGAGCAGATGATGCGTAATCTCCTACAGTTACTGTAATGCATGAAAAATAATATAAGAATAGTTATTTAGCCTTTATTTTATATCACTCATAAACAGCCTTTCCACCTAAAATTTCAAACCAGATCTAGAAGTAGCAAGACTAAATTTTACTAATGGTGGCAATTAAAGAACTATTGATGCTTTTGCTGAATAGATATGTAAAAAGAAAAATTACCATTGCTGAAAAAATACTTTTCCCTGATTTTAAAGTCTTAATATATTTTTTAAACTGATAGACTATATGTTACTTTTTATCAAGGCCTCTACTCCATGTATAACAAAAAACTGTATGCATAAAAATACATTTTCTTTTTTTTTTTTTTTAACTTTTTTTAATTTATTTTTGAGACAGAGAGAGACAGAGCATGAACGGGGAAGGGGCAGAGAGAGAGGGAGACACAGAATCAGAAGCAGGCTCCAGACTCTGAGCCATCAGCCCAGAGCCTGACGTGGGGCTCGAACTCACGGACCGCGAGATCATGACCTGAGCTGAAGTCGGACGCTTAACCGACTGAGCCACCCAGGCGCCCCAAAAATACATTTTCTTAAAGGGAGATGCTACTGAATATAGTGGATAATAATGTGCCTTTGCATAATATTTTTTCAAAGAAAAAGAAAAGAAACACTATAGATGAGGGTATAGAGTAACAGATACTCTCAACTTCAATTGGTACAAATATAAATGTGTATATTGCTTCTGGAAGGCAGGTCTATTATAGATTGAAAAGTTAGACAACAACCCCTGAGAGGATAATATAAGAGACTATCTTCATGGGCTTTGAATAGGTAGAGATTTGTTAAATACACACATATATACATATACATATATATGTATATATATACACACACCAACAGAAAAGAATGAATTGGAATACATTAAAAGTTGGAACCTCCATTTATGCAACATCGAATGTGCTAAAAAGAAAGCCTAATGGAAAAATATTTAACTCTTATAACCCACACAGTGCTGATATCCAGAATGGATAAAGAACTCCAGGAAATCAGGAAGAAAAACATAAACTATAATAAAATGTGCAATGTGTTGAAATAATTGCCCTATAATATATCCAAATGAACAAGAAACATTTGAAAAGGTATCCAAAATCATTATTTATCCAGAGGATAAAAATTAAAACTATAATGAGATACCACAGTGTACCAGAATAGCTAAATCTTTTGTTTTAATAAAAAAAAAAAATTAAGACAGTAATTCCAAAATTTGGCAAGGATATAAAACAAATGGAATTTTCATATTCTCCTGGAAGGAATATAAATTTGTAATAACCACTTTGGAAAATAATTTGGCTCTATCTGCTTCATTTGAACATATGCATACTATATGATCCACTTACTCAATTCCTATGTATGTGCCAGAACACATGTATATGAATGTTCATAGCAGCTTTATTCACAGTAGCCCCAATCCAGAAATGACATAAATGTCTATGAACAGGAAAATGGATAAATACAGTATGCTATTTTCCTATAAGGCGTGGTACTCAGCAATAAAAAAAAAAAAAATGACTGAACTGGGGCACCTGGATGGCTCAGTCAGTTGGGCATCCAACTTCGGCTCAGGTCATGATCTCACAGTTTGTGGGTTTGAGCCCTGCGTCGGGCTCTGTGCTGACAGCTAGGAGCCTGGAGCCTGCTTTGGATTCTGTGTCTCCCTCTCTCTTTGCCCCTCTCCACTCACACTCTGTCTGTCTGTCTCTCAAAAATAAGTAAACATTAAAAAAAAAATAAAAAAGACTGAACTACTTCTACTCATAATGTCAATGACTCAAAAAAAAAAAAAAGTCAGACAAAAATAAAATATACTATATAGTTCAATTATAAAAAGCTCAAAATCAGGCAAAACTGAACAATGTTGTTAGAAGTTAGGGCACTGGTTACATTCAAGGAGAATAAGAATTGAGAGGGACAAAGGAGGACACATAGATTTTTCAGTCTGGATGAAAGTATGGTTTCTTTGTGCCAAGTCACATGATAACTCATTGGTACAGAATATTTTTGCACTTTTTCTGTACCTATTTTTTTTTTTTTAAGTCTGTTTATTTTGAGAAAGAGAGCAGAGCCTCATGCAGGGCTGGATCCCATGACCCATGGGATCATGACTTGAGCCAAAATCAAGAGTGAGACACTTTACCAACAGAGCCACTGAGGTGCCACTGTACCTGTGTGATTTGTTGAAAATTGTATTTTAAAAAAGAAGAGGTATTTAAATCTATACATGTGTAGTTTCTGAATCAGGGTGTGTTAGTTTTGGTGTTGCTGTAGCAAATTACTATGAGCTTTGTGGTTAAAGACAACATAAATGTATTTTCTCAATTTTGGAGGCCAGAAGTCCAAAATCAGTATCACCAGGCTGAAACTGAGCCGTTGGTAGGGCACATCCCCTCTGCATGCTCTAGAAGAGACTTGTTCTTTGTCTCTTTCAGATTCTGGGGCTACTGACATTCCCCGGCTTTGAAACCACCTCACTTCAGTCTCTCCCTCTGTGGTCCCATTTCCTTCTCTTCCTCTTCGATTTCAAATTTCTCTATCACTATCTGATAAGCAAACATGTAATTGTACTTAAGTCTCACCTGGATATTACCCAGGATAATCTCCAGATCTCAAGAGTTTAAATTTGTTCATATCAGTGAAGTCAATTTTGCCATCTAAATTCACATTTATAGGGTCTGGGGATTAGGATGTAGCTATCTTTCAGGGAGCCCGTTATTTAGCCTATATGTAGTGCCATTGACAGAAATCACTATCTCTGAGTTCAGAGGATAGGTAAACAACCCAGTACTGGCATCAGCTGAGACGTTCTGGTGGATCAGGATGGAAGAGCTGCATTTTTATGGATAATGGTATCAGAACATGTAAAGAACAGGAAGTTATAGTCCAAAACGGCCACAGGGGATGCCAAGCATTAAAGGGGAAAAAAAAGTTTAGTATAATCCACTACTAAAACCAGTGTTCGCTGCATTCACACATCAAAACTGACACCAGTGAAAACGTTCATTTTAGCATGTTAAAAACATGATCGAAAGGGTAAGATCCTTGACCACTTTTGTTTGGTTGGGGTTTTTTCCACACTTCGGAAACCCTCTGTCATCTCTAAATGCCTGAGTTTATTATTCTTACGCAGAGTTACTTAAGCTGCTAGTACAAACACAGAGCGCTGTTAGGGATGGAGCATTTCACCAGCACCCTGGCACCTTAGCAAGACTCAGGCACAATTTCTTGGAAGCAGAAGAAACTGTTTATTACATTCCCTAGTCAGGTCTCTGCGAGCAACCCTGTGGAGAGTCAAGAAACTCCCATATGTCGACTCCCGCATTACTATTGAATTATTGTTACGAAGCTTAATCCCTGACCTTATCAATGTCACTGGTACAAAATGCATGTGTGTCCCCTTGGAACTGTAGCTGGTGTCACTTGTTATTCATAAAGCTCTTCAAAAGAAAAGGATATTCTTTTTTGACATCCTTTCAAAGAAAATGAAATAATTTCACTATCTTACTCTCCACAGTGAAAACTCAGGTCATTATGCATTTAAAAAAAAAAAAAAAACAACTTTTCTCTAATACAGTATGATTACAAATTTAGACATCAGAATGATCCAGAAAAATAGGTTATGTGCTTTAAGTGAGGTTGCTGAGGTTATTCTTATAATTCTGGAAAATCATATGCTCCACTAAAAAAAGCTGTCAAAGAAAATGATAAAGTCCTTCCAAGGGTTCCCATCAGTTTTCTTTGAAGTGAACTTTAGAGAAGACTCCACATGAACTGCACAAGAAGGCAGCTTATGAATCTACATGGGAAGAGGAGACTTACTCTTCTTTACTTGCTCATGCTTTGGGATAATTTTCCCTGCCATCCATTTGGGATTATTAAAGGAACAGCAAAGGAATTCCCATTAGAAAGGTCACAGACTAATGCTGGAACCCAATTCTGGGGACCTGCTGGTGGGCCAGAAAGGAACCTTTTAGTTGTTGGATCCTGGGTGAGACCAAGGTGGTGGGGTAGAGCTCATGTGAGCAAAGTGGGAAAAATCACCTGGGGTTTTTCAATATTTTAATATCAGTACAGGCAAGTTGATGCTCATCAGCTGAATATCAGGCCTGCATCCGTTGTATTAATGGTTGGCCATCTGTGCTTTTATACCTTTATGGAGAGGATATTTACCCAGCAGCTAAATCCAGTTATATTATGGCTAATACATAACCTCTTGTGGGCCTAAAATAACAGCTGCTTGAAAGCTCAACACTAACTTCCATATATGTTTTCTACCGATAACATTATTTTCCATTTTTGCATTCTATTATTCTAGTGATTTTAAATTATTAAATTGTGGACCCATTGACAGAATATATTGTTAGGATACTTAGATGTTAGGATACTTAGATACTTAGATACTAAGAAAAGACACAACCAGATCTTTTGAAAATAGTATTTTCAGAGTGTTGAGGATGTCATGCTTCTCCATTTTCCATTATGTTACTATGCAAGGGCATGGACGGCTCTTTTGGATTTCCCTTGTCAATTGTGTTTCTTTACATGGAATTAAAATAGATAAGAAATATAATAATCTTGTATTAATAAGAAACATTTCTATAAGTGCTTTATATAATTATGGATCAGCTTATTTATTCTTTACAGTAGCCATATAAGAAAAGAGACTTTATATTTTATCATTTAAAATGGGACATGTTTGAATGTGAAAGGGGAACTAGTAATAATTCCTTCAGGACAACTGGTATGAATGGGGACTATCCGTGGCACACTGAGATGGATGGCTACCATATGTATGAGAACTATTTTTATCCTTACACAGGTGAGGAAACCGTGGTGCAGATGTTTCAAAAGCATGCCCACATTCACAGCATCTATTAAGTGACAGAATCAGGCCTGACTCCCTGAGAAGTCTGACCCCAGAGTCCTTGACCTTAATCACAAGCCTGAAAGACTGCAGTAGAATACACATGGTGTAAACGCAAGAGAACCGAGAGCAATAAAAAGAGATTATAATGTTAACAATTTACCTTCATTGATATTCAGTTGTTAACACCAGTTTGAGCTGGGGAGATTACTAGTTTTGCTTGTGTTTAAATTTCTGTTCACCATGAAGTTCTTTAAAGAAATAAACTTTTCTCAATCACTCATGTTGTTTTAACTAGACTTGGCATGTATTTAGCAATCTCATTATCATATATTTATATAAAAGATAAGCCTTTATGAATTTATTAGTTGCTTCTTAAAAAGGGGCTGTGTGTGAGGAGATATTTGGATTAAATGTATTTGGATAATACAGTTTTGAATAGTCTTTCATAAATTAGCAAAGGAATTCTTAAATATTGTCACCAAATTTTTTAGAGGTTTAAAATTATTATTATTTGTGGAAGGGCTCTCCATGAATATGCAGGTAAAAATTCACCTTTCTTCCAATTTCATAAAGGTGTCGGGATAACAATGGATTTGATAGATAATCTGAGTTTAAAAAGTGACCCTTTGAGGCTGCATATTAAGACAATTGCTCTTTCCTGTCCATTTTCTCCTACACAGAACAGATGAAGTGTGCCTGCTTGTGAGACACAATAAAACATCAACACTCAAGCAACAACAACGAGAAACAACCATGAATATGAATTCACGGCGAACTAACAATTTGATAACCTGGAAGGAACAAGGATTAGCAAAGGCAGGGAGAGAATGGCACTGCCATGCTGCACTGCATTCAAATAATGGTGACGCCCCCACCAGAGATTTTCAAAGGACACATAATCCTGATGGAGAAAGTAGGTCAGAAGAGGAATTTATGCCGATAAAAACTGTGTACTTTAGGCTTAGAGTTTAAGGATTAATAAACAAAGAAGTATTGTGCATATAAATTCTTTTCTAGAAAAATATGTTATAAACGATGTCTTATTATCTTACTGACTTCTGTTACTGGGTAACACTCATTCATTTACATGTCTCCACGGCTGAAGAAGCTGGAACTGAAAAGAAAATGGACCTGATCCTTTATCTGGGCCTATGGCCCTTGGTGTGAACCAAGAGGAACCGCACCCCCAACAAGTATGGCAGAAATTCAAGCGGGTTATCAACCTAAATGGTCACTCCATTTGCCTCCCCTAGGCTTTGGAATGAAAATTACAGCCCCTGGGATTGAGCTTGAAGCAAAAATCAACATTAGCCCTATCCTCCCTTTCCTCCCTTTTTCCTCCCTCTTATTTCATTCTAACAACCACATGCCACCGGATAATGGGATCAGGAGGAGCAGTCACTGAGGCCCTAACCTCACAAATTTCGTCATCAATGTATGTTAGTGAAAAACACCTCTCTTCACCTCCAACTATACCTTTCATTAAATTAATTCCTGAGTTTAATTCATTTTCATTTCTTTTTGTCTTCTCATGTATCTATCTGTGTTCTTTAAATTAGAGTCCAATTCCTGACTTCCAAGAAGAGAACAGCAATGCTTCAAGTGATGCTGGCTTTGGCAGCAGTGACATGGGGTCCTTTATTAAAGGGAATTAGAACTTTCAGAATGTGTCCACATGACATATATTCTTAAACTCAACAAATTATGCAATAAAATAATAATTTCGCACATGTTCAGCAGTGTAAAAAGGAAGGAAAAAGCTAGAAAAGACCCCCCAAAAAGTTTAAATTACATAATTCATTCCCCAGACAGGACATCTCAGAATTGCTTATTACTAGATAAAATATTAAAATATTAATTTTTGTCTTAAGGTGTATGAAAAATTTTTTAAAAATTAGTAGCCATAACTTGATATGGTTTTTTCTCTATCCACAAATATGTTATAAAAAAATTAAAATCACATAATTATGAACACTTAAACGTATCAAAAATTTTCTAGATAGTATGACCAGCAGCTCCTCCCTTTCTCCAGACCTTCTACTGCTTGACAGTAATATTGAGGGAAGATTTTGATCAGACCAGTAATGACCAGTAAGTTTGATCAGACTTAGCATGAAGACTATATAAAGGAACTAAAAGCTCTTTGCTAACTAAGCAAACTAAGCTAAACAGCTAAGCATTTACTAGTGTCTTAGTTGCAAGACAAGTTTATTAATATCTTGTTATTAAATGTGATGTCTCTAAATATGGCCAAGGATATTCTATATTCACAAAGTAGGAAACGGAATCTGTCAGGCTGATAATTTTTTCTCCTCCCCTGAAACTTCCATAGTGTTTGGATATTGGACCCTGATATGTGGTTATCTAAGATATTGTTGTAATTTCACCTTATTTTTAATATGTCTAAAGGACTCAACCACACTTAAAGCACTGACATGTTGAAAGTATCATTAGGCATTTGCTACTCTAGATAGTGCAGACTACTAAATCCTTCTGTATAAGAGGAAGGCTTTCAGGAGAGTCTTATAAGAATAAGCAACCCAGGCCCCACTGTAAACCACTGGATCACAATTCCTTTGGGTAGGGCTCAACAATGCATACTTTAAATAAATCTTCCTGACAATACTGAATCTCAAGCAGGTTTGAGATCTACTGATCTATACTATGATAGAACAAAGATGTTTGCCTGTAGGCCTTCCATCTAGTTTAATTGATGGCCTGACATTAGACCTCAGAAGAAAATGTTTGGTTATCTAGATATCCAGATATACTCTAAACTGAAAAACCTGTGTGAATAATGTACAGCAAACCAGAGTACTGTTCATAGGATAGTTTGAAATTAGAGTTTTATGTTGTAAATTCATAAAACCACAGAGCTTTTGAGGAGGAATTTTAGTCCTTATTTTTATAGACGAGGAAACCACTAAATAAAGTAAGTCATGGCATCAAATATCTGTGTTTACAAATCATATATACTCAAATAAGAGTGCAAAAAATGAACAGGATATTTTTTAAATGCCTACCAAGATCAATAGAAGAAACAAGAAGCTTGAATTACATCAGGCTGAGCCATCCAAGTTCATAAAGCTGCTAGGTACAGATGAGAGACCATTCTTGTTATATCATCCCACACAGCCCTGGGATTTTTTTTTAAGTTTGTTTGTTTGTTTATTTTGAGAGATACAGCAGGGGAGGGGAAGAGAGAGAATTTCAAGCAGGCTCCCCACTGTCAGTGCAGAGCCCGACGCAGGGCTTGAACTCATGAACCGTGAGATCATGACCTTAGCCAAAACCAAAAGTTGGACACTTAACTGACTGAGACACCCAGGTGCCCCAGTCCTGGGATGTTTAATTAGGTCAAATGCATTTTAGCCTATATGGGCTCCAGCCTTGAAGTAGAGATAATTCTACAATTTCTCTTCCATTTAATTTAGGAATCATAGTTTAGGGAGGAAATCTTTCACTCCAACTTAAATTGGAATATAACTGAACCCTAGACATGCTAGAACTGAGTGGTATCTAAAAAGAATGAAGTTTGGACTCCTTCCTTAGAGTCATATTATTTTTCCCCTCACTGCAACACTCAGACTTGTCTAAGAGCTTTTGGTTTTTTAGGCTTATTTTTGTTTCTTTTACCTTTTATAATTTGAAACCTTCATCATATGAAACATTTGTCTGAAACTCCCTCCTAAAACAGACATTCATTATACTTTAGTTCTGAGACCATAAATCCAAGGGAAATGAGCAATAGTAAAAACTAAAGATAATTCCCCATTTTTTTGTGTGTGAAAACTATGTATTTTAAATATATAAATGAGGCATTATAATGCTTTACCCTAGTTACATGCTCAGACATACATATATAGATAATTTTTCCCCTTAATGTTTGTGGGTCTAGAAATCACTTCCATTGCTGTTTTTAACAAACACATCGCTAAGTTTCGGCACACCTGTCTTAGAGTTTTCGGTTGCTTTGGAAAAGTATCCAGCACATCCACAGAAGGGATATCTGATCTTTGATTTCCAAGTTCATCCTAAAGATTTACATCAAGCCTCAGGTGGATCCAGTAAGCTCACAAATGCTTAGAAAAGCTTTCGTCAGGGTAGCAACCAAGCCTCCATCGATCATGGCTATAGGACTGCACAAACTGAATTCCATATGTTGAAGACAACCAAATGGGAGATTTAAATCAAATATACAGCTGATATAATTTTTGGAGTGTGTGTTTTCTATGTTAACGATTGTTCAGGGGCACAAATTTTGAAACTGAAACTATTGCCACCGTATGTTGACAGCCTCTGTTTGGGTGTTTTGTGGGTTCACTGGATGACAAGCTCCTGTGTAAGACAAGGCACAAGGCCTTATTTGGTGATGATAGCTCAGCCTCCAGCTCAGTGGCTGGCACAGAAAATGTTTTTGAGCTGAACTGAAATTTAGAAATCTTCATCACCTTCCACATATGCTTTGGTTTAGGAGTCCCTTTTGTAAGTCGGCCAAACATAATTTATGCTTTAAATAATCTATTCTTAAGAATGTCTCTTCTGTTGGGCTATAGACTCATATGTAAACTTGGGAAACAACATTTTACTTAGGTATAAAATATAAAAGGCTATATGATACCCACTTAGCTTTTATTCAAATAAGTCTTAATTCTTCTGTTAATAATCCTAGTGTTTACATGCGTGTCCAGCAAATGCATATAAGCCAGTATTTTCATCCCACTCACCACTCAGCAATAATATTATTTCCTAGGGGAAATTAACTATTGTCTAGTGTTAACCGAATATAGTAAACTATAACTATAATCCAGGAGCTTAAGCTTATAATTATAAAAATAAGTTTTTTAAAAAAGATTATGAATCTTCCCTGATGGCCAACTATTTTCCGGATTTAGGGGATATATGGACACTGCTGTTACTTTCCCAAGATTCTTCACCATCTTGATTATAGCTACCCTTCAGATGGAGAACCATCATACTTCTGTTTACATGAGACTCTGGGCATATGATAGGTCCAACTATGTCCCTTAAAACATTGCTACAACATGGAAGAGAAAACTGACTCAATATGGTAAAACCTAAATACAGCCTGAGCTCTGTCCAACAACCTGATTGTTACAGAGACATTTTCCTGTTTCCATTTGATAGTCTTAAATAATCTCAATCAGAAAGCATGATCTAAGTTTAATTGGCAGAAACCCACAGTGGAGGTTTGAAATCCAAAACTGCAGAGGTCAAGGGCCCAGGGCCATTATTCTTCCAGCAGTGGCAGAAACAACACTGGCAAGTGCATTCAGTCAAAGGGGATGGACAGTGAGTAGGAGGCCACCCACACAAACCTTTGTTGTTTGCTTGGTTCTTTTCATAGAATACCATGAAGACAGGTGCTGTGGGGCTTGAAAGATTCTGTTTGGGGAGACCCACTGCTTGGTGAGTGCTTTTTCTTCCACAGGTACCTCCGAAGCATGCTTTGGCATTTCTTCTTTAATTATATTTTGTTTATTTAGTGTCACTAATGTTGACATAGCTTTATATGTGACTTTAAATCAAAGGCACACGGGATGAAATAATATGGATTTTCACTTAATTAACAAAGATCTTTATCCAGTTGACCAAATACAAAATAATGGGAACATAGCAATAAGAAAATACTTTTGCCATTTTTTCCCCCTGACAATACTACAACACAGATTTTGAATATAGGGCATATAAAAAGTTGTTTTTCTCCTATATTCAACAAAACTTTGACTTTTAAATCTATTTATCCATCCATTCTTAAACCATAGAAAAGTCTCTCTTTAAAAAGAAAAAAAAAAAGTATTTCCAAAGGGCGTTGCTTCTAGATCAGTTACTTCAGAAAACGTATTATAAACACATCAGAAATTACCTAGTCATCATTTGTAACAATGTAATAAGTTTAATTTGCAGTTAAACTCATCACTAAATAGTATGATGTAAAATATTTACTTGCAATGGTTTTCAATATTATAGGCCTGCTTTGAATATCCAATAAAATACCTAAATTTTATGTTACTTCATTTTATGGCTACATCACACTTTACAAGAAGTAGTTGTGGCAATATATCAAGTCAGATATATATCAAGCCAGAATCTAGCTCCGTTCATACAAATTAAACAGCTGTAAATTTAAAAGGTTAAAGCCTTTATAAAGATTATCTCAAAGTTCAAAACATATAACTATTTTTGAAAAAACTACATTCACTCCTTCAAAAGTATTCTTCAGTATACATTTTTTGCCAATCACTAGGCTCTAAGAATATAATGTTTAATTAAAACACCATGTCTCTCTCTTCATAGAGTTTTTATTCAATGTTTAACTCACTGTTGCAGGGTTATTATGTTGTCACTAAAGTAATGTTCAATTGCCCAATGATTAGAGAAAAATATCAAGAAAGATTGGATATAATGTAGATTAATAAATAATAATAATCAAGAAAAACACACCAAGAAACAAAACAGATGAACGTATGGGAAGGGTGTGTGGTGGAGGGGGTGGGAAGAAAAAGAAACAAACCACAAGAGACTCTACACGATAGAGAACAAACTGAGGGTTGATGGAGGGAGGTGGGGGGGATGGGCCAGATGGGTGATGGGTACTAAGAAGGGGATTTGTGATGAGCACTGGGTGTTGTATATAAGTGACGAAATCACTGAATTCTACTTCTGAAATCAACATTGCATTGTATATTAAAGAAAATATAAAAAAGAAACACACCAAAAAACCCACCATAGAGCCTCCAAAATATTATCAGATAAAATAGGTTTATTCCCCAGATCCACATAGATATAGACAGTTAAGTCTATCAGTCTAGATTCTACTTCTCTCCTGGGCTTGCAAAAATGCGACCAAATGTCTATTAAATATCTCTTCCTGATTTTTGTAAATATAATTCCACGGCATGTGTTGATCGGAACTCATTATCTTACCTTCAAACCGGCCTTTGCCTTGTTTACTTTCTCCTGTGAAAAGTGCTGTGATTCTCCTGGACACTTTCCGGGATATCTTTCATTTTCTCTTAATGTTTCCCCAGCTCTCACTGCATCCTTTCTATTGGATTTGATGCCACCTGACATTATATATTAAGTGTTTTTTCGTCATCTGAATATTGAAATGATCTCTTTTCTTTTCTTTTTTTTTAACGTGTATTTATTATTGAAAGACAGATAGAGTCAGAGAGTGAGCAGGGGAGGGGCAGAGGAAAAGGGAGACACAGAATCTGAAGCAGACTCCAGGCTCAGAGCTGTCAGCACAGAGCCTGATGTGGGGCTCGAACTCACAAACCACGAGATCATGACCTGAGCCGAAGTCAGATGCTTAACCGACTGAGCCACCCAGATGCCCCTATTGAGATGATTTCTTAAATGTATTTTACTATCTTAATCATTTGTAGTATTTACATATGTTCTGGGGAAATATGAATCTTCTTAACATCACATTTCTAGAAATATTTTATTAATTAGCTTTGTGATCTTAAACAGGTCACATAAGCTCTCTGAAAACTAATGTGTGAAATTAAATGGTATCTGAAAGAGACAGAGACATATTTAAAAGATACGTTTAAAAAAATTTTTTAAAGGCCTCATTTCCACATAGGCTACATGTAAACTTAGACCCTGCAATACTTAATTAACCTGTCTGTCCATTTCATCCATGACACCTCTAAACATATCTTCCACTCTGGCCTATTGGTTTACTTAATATGCCCCAAGCATATTCCAATCATTCTATCTCCCTGTCTTGGCTTTTGTTCTCTCTATTACTTAGAACATTCTTTCCCAAAGTTCATTTTTCTATCATTAAGAATGCGTATCAAACATCCAGATTTTTCTGATCTCTCTCTTTTCAATATCCATAGTGCTTAGTTTACACTGTTTCTACTTTGCTTTATTTGTAAGGAGATAATTTCATACATTATAGTTCCCAACTATAAATGTATAAGAGGAGGTACTATATTTTGCTTCCCTTTTATCCTTTGTAGTAGCTAATTTTTGTAGTGTTTTGCATATAGTAGGTACTAAGTAAATAATCTTTTTAATAACATTTACCTAACAATTGGAATAACGTAATTTACATTATTATAACAGGTTAAAGATTCCAAAGTGCTTTCAGATATATTTCCTCAGTAATTTGCAAAAAACTCTGTGATGTAGATCATATATTCTATGATATAGTCATAGATTCAATCTGCATATAAGGAAATTCTCAGGCAAATTAAGTAATCTGTTAAGATTCTATAGCTAGATGGTGATACTCAGGTCCAAGATTAAAAGAAAGACTGTCTTCTGAGTTCCATGTTTTTCCTACGATATTATGATCAAAATTAAAACTAAAAGAAGTTTATTTGCACAATGAAAACCACACTCTAAGAAGCTTCTTGGTTTAAAAAAAAAACATCTGGAATTAAATCTAACACAATTATTTTTATTCTGCATTTTTCACAGTTCTTCAAGAAGTAGTCATGTCACCTGATTAAAGCCTTGTGTATCACTGAATTCCATGATGATGCTTGTGCATAATTACAATCAACACTCATGCAAAGTGCCAGGGCAGCTGGAGAAGGGGTTTGTTTTTACTGAAAATTGTCTGTGCATTCTGAAGAAATAAATATTAACTTGGTGTTGAAGAAGCTCATTGTTAGAGCTTCTTACAACTCAGTAGTAATTTTAATTGATTGTAAATAATCACTCAAAATATGAAGCATTATAAAATATATGCAACATTCATTTGTATTTATAGACACTGCATTTCTAAGATAATATTGTAAGGTAGAAATATTAAACAAGAACATAAACTTTGCACAGAAGTAAGTTCTTACGCCTACATAGCTTAAAAGCTGACACATTAGCCAACTAGATATGCTTACAGAGAATGCAGAGAGCAATGCAAGGCTCAAATTGTGGAACAATGAAGCTTGTGAACCGACAAACTAGAGCAAGTTTTAGATAAGCAGAAAAAAGTGAGAGAGAATTCCAGGGAAGAGGTCCTGTCGGAATGCCTATTGGAGGAATGCCTATTTGGAAAGCATTTACTTGTTAATACCTGAAATAAACAACAAATTACCAATTTAACATATCATTATAGGAATTCGTAATACTACCTTCTGATTAGTGGTTGTGGGACAATGTTTTGAAATAATTAAAATATATCTTTTCAAAGAAAGAGAAGATGTACAGAAGGCAATGTTTATATATTAGGACCCACCTCCTAATAAAAGTGGCAATATTTCAAAGTACCATAGTATGAAAATCACTAATAAAAATGATTTTGTGAAGGGGCGCCTGGGTGGCTCAGTCAGTCGAGCATCCAACTCTTGATTTCGGCCCAGGTCACGATGTCACAGTTCCTGAGATCGAGCCCTGCATCGGGCTCTGGGCTGACAGTGTGGAGCTCTCTCCGTCTCTCTCTGCCCCTCTCCCACATGTGCTTTCTCTCTCTTTCAACAAAAATAAATGATAAACTTTTAAAAAAATTAAAAAATGATTTTGCGACTTTAACTCTGTTCTCACTTTTGTCTAACATTAGGTCAGTTGAACTCCCCGTGTTTCCCTGTCTTGTCACAGGTACTTTTGTGAAATTTTGTGTACTCCTGGTACAGGTAGGGGTCATGTGGCAATACTGAAACTAGGGAGGGAAATGAGGGTGCAGAGCAACATTATAATGGGAGCATATTTATCATTTTTTTATATATCCATATATATAAACACACACATGCCAACCTTCTCCCTGTAGAAGACATCACGAGAAGCAAGTACTCCATACCTTTAGAGACTAAGTATGTAAGGCAAATGAGTCGAGCAAGCCAAGAGATATTATAAACTGATGATCAATAGGAAGTGAGCCTTGGTCCCAGCGCTAAGATAAATAGCAAGACATGATAAGAGCAGTAGAAATAGAAAAGTCCGTGCCCTGTCTAAAGGGGGTTGCTATTTCATAGCTACTATAGTCTGTGTACTGCCAGATTTTCTAATTTTGCAAGAGAAACAGAAAATTTAGTTTTTATTATGAAATCTTGCAGTTGAACAACATTGGCAACTAATCTATTTTCTTTAACACTGTGTATATAGGTCAAGCTATACATACCTGTGGGTCAATCTGGCCTGTAGGCAGCAATTTGAGACTTCTAAAATAGAAAGTGCTGTACTTTGGGGCACCTGGGTGGCTCAGTGGGTTGAGTATCTGACTCTTGATCTCAACTCAGGCCTTGATCTCACAGTTCGTGAGATGGAGTCCTGCATCAGACTCTGTGCTGACAGCACGGATCCTGCTTGGGATCCTCTCTCTCCCTCCCTCTATGCCCCTCCCTCACTCATGCTCTGCCTCTCTCTCTCTCTCTCTCTCTCTCTCTCTCAAAATAAATAAATAAACTTAAAAAAGGGGGGGGGGGCTGTACTTTTCTCTTCCAGTGAAGACTAACAAAGAAATGGCAGACTTGAGGCAACACCAGGAACAAAGCAAACACGCCTTCCCTTTGTAGCACCCTCCCTTATATTTTAAAGGACACTGATTATTAATATAAGTATCCATTAGTCATGTATTTGTAACCAGATGATGGCTATATACTTTCCTTTCTCTGGAGGCAAAGACTAATATTTGTGAAACTTACATGACAATGTCAAACTTTGTTATTTGGGTTAGAGGGAGGAGAGGTCATTGCAGTCTAGAGAAATTCCACAAGTAGCAAGGAGATTGCAGGCAACTTCACCTGATGTCTGGGTGGTTGTATAGCCTGCTATTGTGGCCGTACCAGGTGTCATTAAAGCAACAGCAGCAAACAACCAACAACTTTCTGGAAAACAATTTATCAGTAAATTGGGAATTATCCATTTTAAATGCATAACAAGCTTGCTTTGTCAAAGCAAAGGCTACATTATAACACTAAAATACATGTTTAAAGTTAGGAAAGAGATTTAGTATTCCCCCAACCTGAGTTAATTATATATTTAAGAGCATAAATTGCCCTGCATAATTTCAGTGGAATAAATTATGAGTAACTACAATTCTAACTACAATTAGGGTAGTGGAGATTTTTCAAAAGGGTATTTTCTATATAAAATCCTGGTATTACAGCTCAGGGCAATTTTTAGTAACTTAGATGAATGAACCAGAATGACCCCCTCCCCCTCTCAGGCACAGATTTGGCAATGCTGTGAGTAATCACATATGAATTTAATGTTCATAATTAACTATAATTAGCTAGCAAAATGTTAATGAAAGTATGTTTTTTAGCAGCAAAGAAAATCAGCATCTCATTATAAGACAAGCATAGATTGTTTGATGTATAAATCCAGTTGTTCATAGATTAGTTCTTAAATGTTAAAAACACAAATTTTCTGTGTAACTTTTGGCATTTACAGCCCCATAAAAAGTCACAGAAAAGAGGTTAGAGTGGGAGAGAGCCAAAGCATAAGAGACTCTTAAAAACTGAGAACACACTGAGGGTTGATGGGGGGTGGGAGGGAGGGTAGGGTAGGTGATGGGCATTGAAGAGGGCATCTTTTGGGATGAGCACTGGGTGTTGTATGGAAACAAATTTGACAATAAATTTCATATATTAAAAAAATAAATTTTAAAAACAATTTTTAAAAAAGTCACAGAGAAGTAAAAATGTACAGTAGGTGATGTTTTTCTACACAGCTATTTCTCGTTCCTATTTCTACATTTTTCTCCTTGGTCTTTCCAGACCCCACACCAGAACCTTTCCACAGGTTGGATTTGTATTTATTGATGTTCTCTATGCCAGGCACTGTGGCAGGAGCAAAGTGAATCAGAGGAGCCCTGAGCACATCAAATATGTTTTTGATCAATATGTTTTCCTTTTGTTGGTATTTAAAAGCATAGAATTTATTGCTAGATGTATTATTTTCTTCCCCAAACCAGTATCTCCTTTTCCTTAAAACACTATACACTTAATAGCCTTTTTCTGGTTTCTGGGATTCAGATCTCCATATCGTTCTTGACTCTTACTCCCCCATTCCTCAAATGAACAAGGGCCTTGTGTCCAGTGGGTTCTAATCCTGGGATCTTTGCATTTTTAATTCCAACTTCAGGTTCCTTCCCTTCCTGGATACTTTCTCTTTGCACCAATTCCTCCTTTACCTTGCCATCAAAGCTTATTTCCTTAACAGAACAGATAACAGATGATCAAAAACTCCCATCCTCAAAATTTCCAGCCTCCTCTCTTTCTTGTAAAGGCCCAGACTATACCTGATAGAGTTCTGTGTCCTCCATGCTGTTTCTCCCAGATTAATGTTACTACTACACCACCTCTTACTGTGTGCTAAGCACAGTACACTCTTCATTCTGGAAACAGCCTCAATCAGGGCCTTCTTTTCATGTCATGCTGTCATGCTGAATAGCATGACAACACCCTTCTAATGTGCCCAATGTCCATCCAAAAGCTCCTTTCCCTCCCATGTCTTGTTTCATGCCACTAACCAAAACTGTCATCTTCCTCTCCATTATTCCATACCACCTTATTGATGCTTGCAGTAAAGCTCTCGAAGAGTTTACATTTTCTTTTTCCCATTAGACTGAAAACTGACTGAGACTGTGGATCTTATTCATTTTTAAAAGGCATTATGTATTCCTTTCACTCAGCACATGCATTTGTTAAATAGATTCTCTCCCTTTTAGTTGAACTAAAGCAAGACTTCTTTTCTCTTTTTATTTTTAGTAAGGAAATCAAAGCTTAGACATGTGAAATGACCTAATCGGTTTCGTGGCCATTTAGTTGTAAGGCTAGTCCTCCTGGACACTCAGTCTGCTATGCTGCCCACGATGCCATAACAATAAACACTAACACTGCCAGAGAACGTACTATGTGTCAGGGGCTGTTCGAATTCTTTTTACACGTGTTATTTAATTTTCACAACAACTCTACAGAAGTCTCTATTTTACAAATGCATAAACGGAAGCAAAGAGATGTTCAACTTGCTGCATTAGATCATGCAGTGAATATAACATGGAGCCAGAATTAAATAACAGGGGTTTGGTACCAGAGCGCCAATCTTAATGTTCTCTATGGGATTTGTAGTTTAAAAGAGCACAGCAGAAAGAGACACTTTAGAGAATGTCTCTTTAATGGTAGAGTTTAGACACTTGTGCCCCTGGGTGGGAGAGAGAAAGACCTCCCCTGGAGCCCCTCAAACCACACCACAGACACCACACCTCCTTGCCTTATATTAACGGCCTGCCTTGGAGGAATATGTGTATTTTTCCCTGAGAGAGTTCAGACGTTAATACTGGCCACCTTTAATTTATGTTGCTCTATAAAAGTTAACATGAATTTCTGGCTGTAAATTTGTCAGACCTTACTAACAAACTAAATTGTGTTTTCTGTTCAGTGTTCCATTTAAATTGATGTGACCTCATTCGTTAGCACAAATATATTTATAGCTGTAAGAAATATACAAGGGTTTCAAAAACCCCTGCCCCTCAAAAAGCTAAGGGGGGGATTCAGCTGAAGAGATGGTAAAGATGTAACGTAACAGGAAGACAAATTTAAAAATGGTTTTATTTCATTTAACTTTCACTATAAAATCATTTTTCTAGTACCGAACTTTTCTCCTGTTACTTCTATTTGGAAACTTTTTTTCTGCATTAGCTGCATGATCAGTTTCACAATGCTGCTTGTATGCAAAGCATCTAACAGAGCTGGCTCAAACCTAGCCTAAATATAACTCCCTTTCAGATGTCTTTGTTCATATATTAATTCACTTGTTCTCAAGTTTACTGAGTGTGTACAATCATCACGAACTATTCTAGGTGCTGAAGGATGTTAAAGTGGTGAATATAATAAAGTCCTTGCCCACATGGTGCTTATATTTTAGTAAAATAAACAAGTAAATAGGAGGTAATGTCAGTGTTCGATATATATCTTAAAAACAACTCTCAAAATTTTTGATCTCAAGACCCCTTTGCACACTTACAAATTATTATGTACCTCAAAGAACTTGTTCTGGCTTTGTGTTATTGACATTTACCATAATAGAAGTGAAAATGGAGGAAAAGTTTAAATATTAATTAACATATTAATAACCATAAAAACACAAGTGATATGATTTTATGACAATAGCAATATTTTCAAAGCAAAAAATTAGAGAAGACTGGCATCGTTTACATTTTTTAAGATCTTTCTAATATCTGGCTTTATGTTTGAATTTTTATATCTTCTTCTGCATTCAATCTGCAATACCACCTGTCATGTAACTTCTAGAAAACTTCATTATACAGGCATGAAATAATAAGAATGAAAAAAAGAAAGCTACATCTCATTCTGTAATAAAACTAATTTTGACCTTATAGATCCTCCTGGTGGATGTTGGGGGCCTGCAGGGGTCCCCAGACCACACTTTGAGACCCACTGGTGTAAGGGAAGGAAACAAAGGGCAAGGAGTGGGGTAGTAATTTTAGACAGGGGTCTGGAAATACCACTCTGAGGAAGTGAATGCTGAACTGAGGTCTGAAGAATGAGAAGGACCCAAAACAACAGTCTGCATAGAAAACAACACACACACAGGACCCAGAGTGTGGAAGAGCTAAAAAAAAATCTGAGAACCTGAGAGGAGGTCACTGTGGTGAGAATGTGGTGAGCAGGGGGAAAGAGTACCATGAACTGTGGTTCAGAGCAAGGCAGAGCCAGACTGACAGGGCAGAGGTCATAAACCAGCGGCTTGTGGATCTGGACATCTGTCTTACAGATGTAGTGGTTTTTTGGTTTTTTTTTGTTTTTGTTTTTTTTTTTACTATTGATATTGAGACAAATGTTTTCAAAAGGAATTTCACATAAAAATCTGGATTTCTGGGCTCTCTTAAATAGACCAGAACACAAGGCAATAGCAGGGCTACTTCCGCGTGGGGCATCTGGAGCTAAGCACCACCCCATTGCATTAGAGGGAGCCATAGTCCTGACCACTCCTTACTGCTTCCTCAAAGGTGAAGCCCTCTCTGCTTCAGCCAGGCCTGTACCACTTATTAAGGTCATCTTCTGCATGCCAGAGACATGTTGTGTGTGTGAGACCTCTGAGAAGAGACTTTGTAACAATTGGTTTTTAATCCCAAGTGAGATGGGAAATCCTCGAATTATGGTATGTAACATACTCTCATTTATGTTTTCATTGTATTGTTTTTACATTTTATTTATTTATTTTTTTAATTTTTTTTTCAACGTTTATTTATTTTTGAGACAAAGAGAGACAGAGCATGAACAGGGGAGGGGCAGAGACAGAGGGAGACACAGAATCTGAAACAGGCTGCAGGCTCTGAGCGGTCAGAGCCTGACGCGGGGCTCGAACTCACGGGCTGTGAGATCATGACCTGAGCCGAAGTCCCGAAGTCAGATGCTTAACTGACCAAGCCAACCAGGCGCCCCTGTTTTTACATTTTAAAACGTTATTTATTTATTTTGAGAGACAGAGAGAGTCAGCATGAGCATGGGAGGTGCAGAGACAGAGAGAGAAAGGGAGAATCCCAAGCAGGCGCCATGCCGTCAGCACAGAGCCCAATGTGGGGCTCGATCTCACAAACTGGGAGATCATGACCTGAGCCAAAATCAAGAGTCAGATGCTTAAGTGACTAAGCCACCCAGGGGCCCCATCTCAT
The DNA here is from genome assembly GCF_023721935.1 of Panthera uncia. Taxonomy (NCBI): domain Eukaryota; kingdom Metazoa; phylum Chordata; class Mammalia; order Carnivora; family Felidae; genus Panthera; species Panthera uncia. The sequence goes on from NC_064816.1 coordinate 81,685,786, forward strand.
TTATGTTTTTAAGATACAACCAGTTGTTCTGTGGAAAACAGACTGCAGGGGCAAAAGTAGAAGCTCCTGTTGAAACGCCCGTCTGCACCTCCTCCAGCCCTCAAGCGCAACACAACCTTTGTCTTTGCTCCTGCCTTTCCCAACAAGAATGTCCTTCCTCCCACTGGCACCTCACCTTGCCTTTTCTTCCTTCAAGACCCACCTCAAAGCCACCTCCTCAGAGTGGAGATGTGGGTGGAGGGTATCCCCACACCACAATCACCCCCTGAGGCTCCTAAGGTGCTCCTTGTTTATACTCTGAAATTATCATCCATGGTTTTTGATCTTTTCACAATAAGAACATTCTTAGCAATTAGCCTGTAAAATCCCTTGAGGGCCTGAACTTATCTCTCTACTTCTCCTAATATCTGGAACCGACTGCTCCTACCAAGGCAACAACAACAAAAAAAATCACAACAACTAGCAGTGCTGTTTCCAGCATTTACAATTCCTGAGGTGCTTTCCTCATGCCGTCTAGGCTCTCAGTATCTCTTGTTCAGCGGTTGACTGATCTGGATAGGCAGGCCTTTGAGAAATGACCAGAATTATATCTACATTATAAGCACCTGCTTTTACACTACAGGTACTCCCTTGTTCTGTGTATATTTAAAAGGTTGTGGGCAAGTTATTTAACTTCTATTTTAGGTTCCCCATCTGTAAAATGAAGTTATAATATATAGCACCTCCCTCATGGGCTGTTATGAAGAATTAATGAGATAATACACACACCATGCTCAGTTCTTATCATTAGCAGCATGACTTTCAGATGCTTGTTCTCATATATAAGAGAAATGTCTGTGCTATTCATAATTCAGAAAAATAACTTTGTGACAGTTTTATAAAGTCCTCCCCACTAAATGGCATATAGAAGAATACTTTCTTTCATGATATTGTTTGTTACTAAAAAATATTTTCAGCACCCTCAGAATATATGTAATACTTAATAATATATTATTATAATATACTTTACATCTTATGTTACATATATTACTTAATTGCTTAATATATGTTACTATATATTACTACATATATAATAATACATTATTTAAAAGATACCTTTTTGTGGAGAAATTTATGACTATCAATTTACATATTAATAATTTCTCTAATGAGTTAATTTTTTAGTAACTTTGCAATTTCAAATTTTCTCATACTGAATCCAGTATCAAGCTCCACAATCTTTATAGGTGCTACCACACTACACAGGTGGGTTGAGTGTTATAAAGAAATATATAAGGCAGCATAGAAAAAGTGAGATGATTAAGAACAACAACTCTGGAACCAGATGGCTTGGCTTGGGTCCTGGATCTACCACCGGTTTTCTGTCATAACTAACCTCTTTGTGCCTCAATCACCCCATCCATAAATTGGGGCTAATAACAATATCTAAACTGAAGGGTTGTTTTAGATTAAATGAGTTTTGGTCGTAATTTACAATTTTTGTCTCAAAACATAAAAGCATTATTAAATTACTTTAGTAAACAACTGAAGTGTAAATGAGGCTTCTTTTTCACTGTTAAAAAATATTTCTCAAAATTGTTTTGATCATTAAATAACTCCTTCTGCAATATAAAGGAAAGCCATTTGATAATTTTTAAAACAGGCCACACTGAAAGTCCCATAAATTTTTCAATTTCTTTGTCAATGTGATTTGTCACACACAAAATACTCCTTCTTAAGCAGCGTGAAAACACTTGTCAGTAAAATGAAAACGCTGCTGGTTTCCAAAAGCGCTCATTTCTTTGCTCTTTCCATCATTGCATTGCTCCCAGCAGTTCCTGGGGAATTGCTTTCAGGGTCACGCCAAACTAGGCCCAAGAGATTGCAATAATTACATCCCAGTGGTGTTGACATTCAGCTTTGTCCCACAAGCTGCTGAGGACGGGCAGGGCGCCATCTGTCACGTTAGATGGCCACTAGCTAGCTATAAGTGATAAAGATTACTATTCTGACATGCTAGAGTTTGCTTCTGAGCCAACCTTGTAAAGTCTGAAGCAATTAGAGTTATTTTGGAAAAAGATCATAGCACGATTGTGAGTATATGTTAAAAATACATAGTTACAAAATTTACATAGCACAATATCATAAGAAACACACATAGGTCACTCTTCATTACACCACAAACTTTCTTTACAGTGGTTACCATATACTTTTAACAAGTGTCTTAATTTATTATGTGTTTCAAGATATGATATTTGTTAGTCACACCCTACTGAATTCTTCAAATTTGGAATGTTCTGCCTCATTCTCCTCCAATTGTCAAGCTCTATATAGGCTGAAGTTCTTTAACTTCAACAGAACACTTTCCATCATACTGAAAATTATTATTTTTTAAATCCTTGGAAAGATTAATCTAAAGGGTTATTTTAATTATCATATACTCCATCACCTAATCTTGTCTCAATGTTTTCATGCCATTTGGTGATAATGGCCACTGATACTTCAAACAGTATTATAACTGCATTTATCCTTAAATATACTTATTAGTTGACAGATGGAACTAAAGAAATTATATTCACTCTATGTTTTCCTCTGTTCTTAAAATTAAATTCCACCTTCATGTAGTTTTAGCAAATATATAATTTAAATATATTTTTTCCTATCTAGTCGTTTGTTCTGTATGGATAAGAAAATTGATTGTAATGAAGTACTATGTATTTTAAAAATTTTCCCCAAACTAACTCTTCTGCAAACTTTGAAATGTAACAGATAATTTATGATGTGTGAGATTAGATGTAGTGTAGTTGGAAGCAATCTGACTGAAAGAAGGCAAAATTCCTCTCAATAGAACCTATGTATTGAATTCCCACTCAGGTTAAAATTATTTCTTTCAATCTAAAGCACACTTTTGGGTAGAGTCTGTAATGACAAGTTTAAAATTTATAATCTTCATTCAAATTTAATAACTTTTTATGATTATAAGCCTCTTCCATTAATGTGAATTTTATTTTCACAATGGAAATTATTGTATTTCCTTCAAGTTCTATAGAATCAAAATGAATATAATTTCACAAAACTGGACATTGAAACACTGAGGTAATTTAGGAAGTCTTATGTTGTAAGCTGTAAAGGACAAGGAAATTGATTACATGAGAGGAGTGGAGGGAGTGAAAAAGGAGTAAAAAATGGTGCCCATCAGGGAAAATGTTCTGTATGACACAAACTATATATTTGTACTATATATTTGTACAAACTCACAGAATTACAATATCAACAGTGAACCTTAACATAAACTGTATAGTTTGGGTGATTATGATGTGCCACTTGTAGGTTTGTCAATTGTACAAATCAATCACTCTAGTGGAGGATGTTGATAATGGAGAAGGCTATGCATGTGTCAGAGAAGAAGGTTTATGGGGAAACCTGTATCTTCCTGTCAAATTTGTTGTGAATTTAAAACTGCTCTAATAACAATAACAACAACAATAATAATAATAATAATAATAATAATGGCACTTGGGTTCCTAGCTTGGACACTGGGATATACAGGGTTGTCATTTACTAGGCGCAGAAGTAGGTATGGAAGGAAGAGAGAGGAATTTAGGGGAAGGAGTGGGTGTTCAGAATTAGACATGTTGAGTTTAAGGGCAACTATGGGATGTGGATGTTCACACGGGTGTCTGGTACACAGCTGTATGTAAGAGCACTGGCTTCAGGGGAGACCTCAACTGGCGATACATCTGGACAGGGTCGTAGCATGAAGATGCTGACAGGAAGCCTTGTGGGGGAATGAGATTGCCAAGACTGTGTGGACTGTGAACTTGGGGACACTGGTGTTTACAAAGTAGGTGCAATAGGAGGAATTTGAAATGATCAGAGAGAAATTACCATAGAGGTGGGAAATGACTTGAAAGAACATTGTCATTAAAAAAATATTTTCAAGAAGAAAAGTGGCCCAAAGTGTCAGATGGTATAAGGAGATCAGATCAGATACAAGGAGTGAAAAGGGGCCTCATATAGCAGTAAAGAGACCGTGACCCTTCAGTGAGGTAATTGGGAAGAATTCCAACTGCAGAGACCCGAAGCCTAACAGGGAGGAGAGAGCATGCAACTAGCATGTACAGAAATGCGCCCAAAGAGCCCGATACTGAACAAGAGAAGGCACATAGACAGACAGTGCTAAAAACCTGATGTAGAAAGGGATTTTTTTAATGATGGGAAACATCTGACCGTGAATTAATGGAAATGGTCATGTAAGCAGGACTTGTTGGAGATACAGGCCAAGGACAGTAAGTGATGGAAAAAAGTCCCTTCACAGACGAAGGGTAAAGAAATCCAGAGCACGGGGAATCAGAAAGAGGGACACTTGGTTCTTTTCAGTCCTCAGAGCAAGAAGCAGAGAGAGATGCAGATGCAGTAAGATTGCAGGCACTTAACTGTGCTCTCAAGATGCTGCACCAGGAAGCGGAGGCAAAGAAGCATGGATCCCAAACACAAATAACACGGTGAAAACACTTCTCAGGCCATGCATTAAGTTACGTGTGTAATTTTAGCTACTCCTTACCTTGGCTTATGCTATGGACTCTTCTCTTTGTATACAGTTTTCTTTTTCTGTCTTTCTTTTTTCTATTTTGAGCTAAAGCCATAGGGCAAAATACCAACATGGAGTCAGAATCACAGGAGGCAAACCACGAAGAGGTTAGCTGGTATCTAAAATGACTTTGGACACATAGCCAAACCTAATTCAGGATGACTTTGAGCCAAAGGTCTGTAAGGCTTCTCTATCCAGTTTACAGAACACCCAGCTCTTCTCTTTGTGGGGGGCTCATCACAGTACTGCCCTAATGAGATGTGCACCAACCGCCCCCCCCACCCCCCTTCAAACCAGTACCTTTTTTTACTTTATCCTCTCCTACTCCCTCACTTTGCTTCAGCCGCACTGGTCTTCTTTCTGGAATCTGCCAGGAATGCTCCCTCACACCTTTGGGCCTTTGCTCTGGCTCCTTCCTCTGTCTGGAATGCTCTTCCCATAGATACCCGTTGATTATCCCTCATCTCAATCAAGTCTCTGCTTAGTCTCAGTCTCAAGAAGGCCTACACTGGTTGCCACTTTAATATTGCAGCCTCACTTGCCCTAAGCCCTCTAGGGCGCCATTATCCTACTCCACGTCTCCGTTTCCATAATACTTATCATGGTCTAGGACACTGATCATTTATTTATTTTTCATGTTTAGTGTTTATTTATGTCTTCTTCCACAAGAATATAAGGTCCACTGTGGTAGAGGCATTTGTTCTTTTCAATGATATTCTGAGCACTTACAATAGTACTTGGTACATAATAAGAGCTAAATAATAAGTATTTGTTACATGAATAGCTGAATTTGAATGATGTTGTGATTTACCATGTTTAAAAATCATAATGGTTGCTTATCTTGGAAATACATGTTACATAATTTACAGAAATCTTTCCAAAGATCTGTATCCGTTTGTGTATCGGAGGGAGAAATACAATTGAAACGTTCGCTCTTACCCGCGCTCATAAACAATGCTCTTATCCAAAAGTAGATCATACTAGAGCATGAAATAAATCAGCATGTCCTTTAGTGAAGTCCCTTGCATTGTAAATATTCAATAATAGTCATTCTTATGGAATTATAACTTTGACGACAAACAGCTAAAATTAATTGCTAGGATGTACAATGGTGTTTCTGATAAAGAATGATCTTCTACCAAAAATTTCATACCTGAGTGTTATCCTTGTTGCCCCCCCCCACACACACACTCAAGCATATCAATCCTTTTACCCAAGAAGTCAACAATAACATGATTAATCTTCCAAAGGAAACTTAAATATTGCTCTATCTATAGTTTCTTAGCTAATTTTGTAACGTTTTTATATTCAAAAAGAACCTCTAAGATATAATTTATGCTGTGCTTTACGATGAAGTCCTTTTTTTCCCCACCAGAAACATAGCAGCACCAGCTTCCAAGAAAATAGGTTGATACTTCCTCTAAGCACACTCTGAGTTTTATACAGTACTTATAAGAAATAATAGACAAGTTTTGGCATCATTGAAAGGGTTTTGCATATGCAATTGATTAGGAAACTGAATGCTACAATTGCTACATTCTCCTAGAGCTTATCTTTTGTAATATGGAAAAATCAAACTTCTCCTACATGTGGTGTTTATCTTAGTAATCGTGGAAACTATTATCTGCATTTACAATTGGCTTCACAGCAGCAGCAGCAATGGGTTGAAATAAGGTTAGAGAATTAGATTCATACTGCTCCTTGTGCAGATAACCAATGACTGGGGCTGTAAACCTCTAATCAGCCAGGGCATTAACATGATGACAGTGTAAGGGGAAAATGTTAAGCCACAAAAAGTTTGTAGTGACAAAGAAAGCTTGCTGAAAAGCATAAAAGGCTGAGGAAGTTCATCTGTATATGGACACAAATATCATGTATTGGGGGAAAAATCATGAAATACAGTACTCATGATTCTGTTGATTTAATCTAATAATAAATATTTTAGCATGTATTATATTTAAATAAAGCATAAATATATCAGTAAGAGGAAAAACAGTAGCATAAAGGAACATTTAGGCACACAAGAAGGTTAAGTGTCACGTATGCAGTATGAAATTTACCATGATCATACAAAAAGAATCAGTAGACTCTAGTCATTTAAAACTAATACTATAGATTACAACACCCAGTTCCCAAAATGCTATGATTCAATATTGTATGGACTAGACCACTAAAATGCTATCCACCTCAACTCAAATGATCTCAATTTATAAAATGAGATGTGTTAATCATGTCCATGAACACAGTCCCTATTTCCTGGGAGGTACTTTATTGGCCTGAAATTCAATACACCTTCCGGCATTCTTATTTTCTGAGGCTGGACTGTTGCAAGACCTTTGAATCACTGTAGAGCATGGAGTGAAACCTCAAAACACAATCTGGAATTTTTAGAAAACACATTTTTTTTCTATTTTACACTGTCAACTATGCCTCATTTAATTTGCCTATTTGCTACAATGCAATCATATAAAAAAGCCATGTAATAGAACTCCTGACTCATAGTAGGCATTCACTGAACACTTGGTAACTTGTTAAGCACTAATGTCAATGAAACATTTCATCTCCAACAGGCACATTAGTGCCAGATTAGTACTGGCCTCCCCCTTGAGGAGCCACGATTACCTCATGTCTCACTTCAAACAATTTATTTTTCTTGTATGCATGGCTGAGTTCAAGAGTTCTTTCCTTGTTTGAATTGGATATATTATTTTTTCCTTTTTTTGGTATAAGCCCTATATTACAGTAAGGGCATCCAATAGAAGTCTCTGAGAGTTATCTGGAAAATCTTTACACACAAATGTTTAATTTGGACAGCTTCCACATAAAAAGGGATGTGCACGTATGAACATTTAAAAAAAAAAGGAAAGGTCCTGAAGAGGAGACTCCTATTAAAAAGTGACATTCACCTAAACTCAGGTATAAAGCAGAAGAAGCAGAAGGAATGGATTAAAATTACGAGGATTCCACGGCATCTCATTCCATGACACCAGACTCCCTGAGAAAACAAGTTCTCTTCCAACAGGTAGATTAGCTGAAATGACTTCTTTCCTGTTTTCCAATTATAATTCTCTACATTTTTCCCTCATATGTTTGTTAATATGCCACAACCCACACTACATGTAATGCTTTTCACATTTAGCAATCAGCATAAAATGTAGAACATTAAGAAATGTTAAATCTAACACAACAGCCTCCTTCCCAAACGTAAAGTCAGGGGCTTAGAAAAGTTGATTCTGCCTAAGCACATCACAGCACAATTGGAATTTAGACTTGGTTCCAAATCTCAGAGGGTGGAAGCACACACCTCAGCATCATGGCCCCCTTGCTCCAGATCACAAGGAGCAGCATGGGGTACAGGCAGTTCTGTGTTTGGACTGCCTGATCGGGGATAGTTTCAAACTGAATCAGAGGCAACTCATTTGGGATATCAAGTAAAAGTAATCGTATAATTCCATAGCATAAACTTCTGGGGAAAAATTTTGGTCTTACTCTCATTACATGAGCTTCTGAGAACGGCTGCTCACTTCCACAACTGTTTTTGCACACTCAGACATAAGGCTCTCACCCTCTCCTTGGAGTGACATTTTGTCTTTTTGTCCTATGACTCAAACATGCTTCCTGGTGTTCCTCCTGTCCTGGACACAAAGGCTCACAGTTTGCCCTAAGACATGCTTCAGAAGCAGCTTTTCTGTGGTCCTTCATGGTATCAAAGCATACACTTAAATTAGGAGGAAAAGACCAAAGATGTCATTACAATGAACTCATACCATCAATTAACCATAATTTGCGAGGATCATCACTTATCTTTCATTTTCACTTGGTAGTCATTATTTCCTACAAGAAATGTTTCTAGAGTCCACTCTGAGTGCGAGGCACTGCCGTAAATGCAAGAGGCTATAACCTAGTCTGGGTTAAAGTCAGCATCACGGCCACTTTGTGAGCAGAAATTTCATGTCAGTGAAAAACAACATTTGCTATGTTAAACTGCCCTCTTCAATTGAAGTTAAGTGTATTTTTGCTTTATAGTCATAAAACATTATAAACAAAAGAAATTTATCCCTAATTTTATATATGAACATATCTCAAAAAATGTCATATATTCAATAAACCCATTTCCCTTAAATGTTAAGAAAATATTTTGGATCTAAGGATCCATTTGAATTTCTACCATTTACAGGTAACAAAGTTGAGACTGGTCCACAATCAAAAGGTTATTAAGGAAAGAATCAAGGTAGTTTTTTGACTCCACCATAGAAGACTTTAAATTATGTAATTAACCTCTTTCTAATTGCTACAAAACTTTGAGGCCCATTAACTCACTTGTCAAACATGAGATAGGCTGTAAGAATATCTGTTCTTAAAAATGCCACTATTGGTCATGGGGCGCCTGGGTGGCTCAGTCGGTTGGACATCCGACTTTGGCTCAGGTCATGATCTCGCGGTCCGTGAGTTCGAGCCCCACGTTGGGCTCTGTGCTGACAGCTCAGAGCCTGGAGCCTGTTTCGGATTCTGTGTCTCCCTCTCTCTGACCTCCCCTGTTCATGCTCTGTTTCTCTCTGTCTCAAAAATAAATAAACGTTAAAAAAAAATTTTAAAAAATGCCACTATGTTCCAATATGGCAAAGAAATGAATGAAACTTGTGTTTTACAGACTATTATACAGGCAATTCTATAGCGAAGAAGAGTAGCAAATACTTTCCAGCAGTCTAAACAGAAAGGCCAGGCAGAGAGAAACTTCAGACTCAGAGGGAAAGCTGATGTGAGAACATAAGCCATCCATGCTCCTACAAACTGTGGCATTGTTTTCCATGGAAGCTGGTGCAAGGCAACCGAGATGTAAGCTGTTGCCACATGTTCGGCAGAAATACTGAAGTGACTGTTCCTTTGTAGAAGAATTTCTTCATGTGTTTATTACTGCTTTGATGTACATCATAAATTTCTGCTTAAAGGTCACAAGATTGTGATGACACATCACAAACCAGGTTGTAATAATATGTTGACTGTTGAGGAAAACTGTGTAAAGACCTGAAGAATAATAAACATTAAGGCCAGTGTATGAATTTAAAAAACACATGCATTAGATGTCCTTAAAAAAAAAAAAAAGGATTCTAAGGAAATCTTTGGTTCTCAAAGGTATAAGTAAAATATTTTATTGTTGAGTTGAAGTCATTCTTTTTATGAAGTCACTGCAGTTGCAAACTTCCATAAGATTATAGTTTTGTGACAACACTTCTCTTTAGAACGAGACAAGGAAGATAATTCTAACACTTGTTTAAAATTTTGCAACCTAGAATTTTCCCCTATATTTTATTCCTTAAGCAGAGTATTACCTGACATCTGAAATGTAAATATAGTTGCTTTTTATGTTTTCAGACATTGGGAACATAGCTCTTCTCATTTTTCTCTCTAATCCCTAGGTCAATTGTGTAAGGAAACTTTTTACTTAAAAAAAAAAAATCCGGGGGCACGTGGGTGGCTCATTCGGTTGAGCGTTGGACTTTGGCTCAGGTCGTGATCTCCCGGTTGGTTTGTGAGTTCGAGCCTTGCATCGGGCTCACTGCTGTCAGCCTGTCAGCACAGAGCCCACTTCAGATCCCCTGTCCTTGTCTCTCTGCCCCCCCCCCCCCAGCTTGTGCTCTCCCAAAAATAAATATTAATAAAAAAAAAAGAGTCTTTACACTGGTGACTTCATCTAAAATTCCAATAAAGTAAAAAAATGTAACAGCTCTTTGATAATGAGTTTTAAATACAAGAGTCAATTCGAAGTGATTGTTACACCCACGTATATTTGTTAAGTTCAAAATCTCTCTCTTTTCATTACTATATCCCAGCCAAGGCACCTATGAATTCTAGCCTCACTGTCCCCCAACAGCGCTCCAAATACCACATTTGTATATTTGCATGCCTTGCCGCCCTGGTGATTCTGCCTCTGCAGTCCTGTAATCTAACTGTCCTGTGACTGCCTAGTGAGCCATTAGTTTATACAAACCTGCTGTGCTAAGCATCTATTACAACAAACCTGCTGGTGACATATTGATTTTTTAGTTTCAGTTGTCTCCCTTGAGACTTCAGAGCAGCTGTGTTTTTTTGTAAGATTCCACTGAGCCTACAGCATACTCACATTATCCACTGAAAGCAATTCAAACGGAGGGATAGTTGATCACTGGTGAATGCATCTCCTGTTGAAGATGCTCACAGTAAAGACCAATCAGCAAATTAATTAATTACAGCTTTGCACATATCACGTCATATTTTTAACCTCCGGTAAAGTGCTTCTCAGTTGGTATTTGTGCAATAAGTGTATGCTGTATATGCAGTATGTATTCCTATGTCCATGTATTTATGAAAAAAGGCTTAGCTGAGCATGTATGTACATTCAGAAACGAAACTTCTTAAGGATCACTTTCTTTCACAAGGTCACCCATGGCAAGTGACTATTTGAAGTGGCTTGGCGATCAGGGATTCGAAATTCTAGGAGTAAAACATAATATCTTAAAATGTGTTAAGCTTTGTGCTAAAAAGTAGCCAGCGCTGGTTAGATAAACCAGCGTTTGTCCTTAACGCTGAATAATATGGTTGAATTTATATAAACATTAAAAAATCTCACTAAGTCAATTATTTTCTTAAAAAAAGACCAATGAGAAAGGAATTAGGATATTTCTAGGCAACAAATATTGATCAATTTTTCTCTCATTCTAACACTGACCACTAAGATCTTTAAATGTGTGCATGTAGATGTAAAGTCACGAATAGGTTATGTTAATTAACCGGTGGCATATATTTACAGCCTCTCAGGGCTTAGCTTACACAAACTAGATAAATCATCTAGATACATACACACTAGATAAATTATCCCATGAAAAGATTTCTATTTTAATGTAGCGATGTAATTTTAGAGATCAGATCCAAAGTTTAAGGCATGGGTCAAATAAATTTACATGTTCTCACATGGAATCCTTATTTAACATGTTGATGAAATTTTAAATGAAAAGAGTTACTAAATGTTTAAAAAGATTGAGCTTGCCAATTTATAGATAGCATCCAAAACAATTATTTCAATTTGGTTTGCCAGAAATAGGTTGAGAAAACAAACGTCAATAAATAGAAAAGAGTGACCCACTGAATGCCTCTCACTAAGATTTTTGTCTTCAGTAAAGGCTGAATTTAGAGTAAAGCAGAAAGATTAAATTGATGATTTACCTCCCCAAACCAACATAAAAGTGGATGATTCAAATTCCCAATTCAAAGCATTGGTAGCATGTCTAACAAATTATAGTATTAAGAAATACAGTAGCCTCAAGGCAAAAGTTAAAGGGTATTACCTTCAATCTGTCAAACCAGTTTTGAGATGCTGGTTATAGGCTTTATGGTTCTTAGAGTTCATTATAACAAAGACCTGTTCCAGGAATTGAAAGCACTGCCTACCTGAGAATAAAGAGTAAATGAGCCTGGATACCAACCTGCAGTTGTGTATCATGCAAGAGAATCTTAAAAGACTCCAAATTTATATCTTTAAAGCAATATTCAAATAGTCAACATGATCGAGTATAGAGGCTTTCTATTGATTTTTTATGTTATCTTAGACATCCCAAAGAGTAAAATTTTTATTTTAGTTTGACACCAGTAAATAGTCTATATAAACAATATAATAAATAGTCTATATAAAGAAAAAAGAATGGGAATATAGATTAATGTCTAAGAAGTCTCTTTGCATGTTTTAAAGATTACAGATTTAAACAAAATAAAATGAAACATTTTAGAAAGATGTCCCTTGGCATTTTTTTCCCTTACACCACTTAAAGTCAGAGATATTCCTGAAATGGCCTCTAGGAAATTTAAAAAGAAATATTTTGTACTTGATATGAAATTATTGACATAAACACTAAGTTTACAGTACTAATATAGTGAAGAGACATCTGAAAGGAAGATGATACACACTGGACATCTATTTATATAGTATATGACAAAGAATTCAAAAGATCTGTTATTCTTAAGTAACTGAATTTTTGTCTTTCCCACTACTTCTGTTTCATGTCGCAAAGGTGTAAAGATCTTTGAAATGGTTCTGATTATGCCTGGACATAGTAAACATTTTATATATCTATAACCACAATAATTACAGAAATACACTAAGTCCAGTTAAGGAGATACAATATGCTGTATTTTGTCTCATAGTTTAATGCTACAATGTCTTTGATTTGATTGTATATTTGAAATATGTCCTGAATTGTATATCACAAAAATAAATGTCTATTTTTCTATTTGATCTCAAAATAATCCCGTTGAGAAAGAAAAGTTATTATTATTTTCATTTAGATAAGAGAAAAGGAAAGACTGAAGTTTAAAGGAATAGGAAGTAAAATTAAAACTAGAATCTAGGCCTCAGTATTCCTAATCTTGTACACTTTGTGTTACATATAATCACATACATACAATCTCCTTTTTATATTATGGATAAATCTGCAAGTAATTACCTTTCATGTATAATTACCTTTTAATATAGAAAGTGTCATTTTCTTCTTTCTTATATTATCACCCATCCTTGTGACTGACCTAAAATACCTGTCATATAAGTTCTAAATTATAATTCAGTTTAACCTTTAAAATATATTCTTCTCAAAGAGATATGTTTATAAATTTAGTGTGCATTATTAGTAAAATGTATATTATTTTATTTATTTTTAAAATGTATATTATTTACATAAAAATAACAACACAATAGTAAACATTTCCAAATACAGTACAATATTGTAAAAGTAGTTATTCTAAGCATAAATGTGATGATAGAAACGATGAGACATTGTACATTATAAAAAGAAAAAAGGATTCCTTTGTGTAGCACCCTCCTAAATAGTATCCAATAATAAAATATTTTTGTATCTATGACAATTTTTAATACCACAGTCACAAATAACTAATTTAGTCAAGACAACCATGGGTTTGGGAGAGGGAAAATAATCATTCAAATTTTATCTTTGCACCTTTAAGCAAATTTAGCAACCATATTATTCAGTTTTTAGATGTTTGATCTTCTCAAATGCAGTCTATTGTTCTCATAATTGGAAAAACTAATTAAAATGTGTAGAAGTGAATCAGATTAGATGTGTGTTAAGAGAAACCATTTGTTTTCAGAAATCTAACATATTGAAGGCATTGACATTGTGGCTAAAAAGTCTGTTGTCTTTGACAGTCTGGGCACTTTTCCAATTTAATCTAGCACATTTTCAATATGTAAATCGTTAACATTTATTGCTGTCACTTTCGGATAAAATTTTACCATGGCTCAATCAAGGGCAAGAAAAAAGAAAGCTTATTTTTAGTTTTGATCTCCTCAGTGGCTGATACGGGCAAATGTTTCCTGAAGGAAGCTGAGGGTCTTCCAAGGTTCCAAAGGTACCCTTTACTTGCCACACCCTTTTCAACATCGACCATAAAACTCAATGAAAAGATTAATGACAAGGTTAAAAGTGTACAAAGAAATATGAAAGTAAGTTCAGAAAACTTATAATCTTGAAAGGGTACTTGGTAAAATAAACTTTAGAAACCACTTCTAAATAACCTAAAGGCTCAAAAATGACCAAAGTTGCTTTTCACTTGAGGTTTGGCTGAGTTTTTTTATTATATATACTTGCTACTTTTTAAATCTGTTGGTCTGAAGGCTGAAACACATATGTTCAGTGGTGACTGAACTTTCCCCAACTAGCTTGGCACATAATGAACTAACTACACAGTTCATGGAGTTCCAAAAATAACCAAAGAAGAACCAAGAGCTCAGTAGTATCTCTACAGAGAAAATGTAGATTCTAGCTAAGTTTTGTTTGTTTGTTTTGTTTTGTTTTTTAAATACTGTCCTGGATCATGTGATATTACTAGCATATTATCACTTTTCTCCGAAACCCCCGAAAACAGTCAAATATCCTGTGTATGTATCAAATAAATGCACAATCTAGATACAATGCTATCATTTTATGATCTTTCCAGTATTGTATTTTAGTGTATTTATTTTTTTTTAATGTTTATTTTTATTTTTGTGAGAAAGTCAGGGAAAGAGGGAGACACAGAATCTGAAGCAGGCTCCAGGCTCTAAGCTGTCAGCACAGAGTCAGATGCGGGGCTCAAACTCATGAACCATGAGATCATAACCTGAGCTGAAGTTGGACACTTAACTGACTGAGCCACCCAGGCACCCCTTTTAGTGTATTTCTTTATGAAGCATATGCACATGTAGTCTGTATGTTACCTGATGCCTCCCTAAGCTAACAAAATTTAGTGAATCTTGCTTCAAACCCAAATTTCTTGGCCTACTACAATCAAAAGTCTTGTACTTCTGTTTTACTTCTTGGTTCAGAGCAGTCTACATATACTTCTAACCCATGTGAGATAGTGTTTGGATGTTCCACTTTCCTGCTGATTTCCACAGAAATTTCAGACACACTCAGCATTTTGTGATGCTTAGCAAATTTACAGATGGCCCATGAGTGAGACAGGAGTATCTCATCAGTCATTAAAGCTCTTTTGTCATCTTTCCTCTACACTCCTTCCTGAGCCCAAACTCCTGATATGTGTACCTCCTCACCATGCACAACGTACTGCAGTGAGTCCAATGTCCCTCCATCCCTATCCTCCCTCCCCATGATACCTCTACTGTGTGTACTAGAAATAGCCAGAAGGCCAGTTTATCAGCTCCAACCCCCCTTCAAATTCTGACAAATGGACTATATCCATTGCATTACATACACACAAAAAATTCTTCAAATAATTTGGGTTCCATCTAGAGGAATGAGAATGAGGAAAGAGAACTTAAAAGCAATGGAAAGCAAAGAGACATAACTATGTTTCTTTTTCATACTCTTTTTTCTGGTTTTAATGGTAAAATACATTGATGATCAATTGATTAATTTTTTTTTCCTAAGGGGAAATATCTAATTTTTTTAAAGAACAAACAAAAATATGCAAATTATTTTTTTGAGTCCTGGGGAAAAATATTCTACCTTTTCTGCTGACTATAATAGTCAAAATCAAACTAGAAACTACAAAGGTACCAGGACTAGAAATTTCACCTGCTTAACTGAAATATATTATCCAGACAACTGAACTATTATACTTTGCCTAAATCATGATTATTTCCCCCACACTAACTAGAAAATTGTATTACTATGGCATTTACTCTTGGATGGAAAAAGCATTTGGAATGGTGGAATTCAGGGGTGCCTGGGTGGCTCAGTTGGTTAAGCGGCCATCTTCAGAGCAGGTCATGAGCTCACAGTTCGTGAGTCCGGGCCCAGCACCTGCTCTGGGCTGACAGCTCATAGCCTCAAGCCTGCTTTGGATTCTCTGTCTCCCTCTCTCTCTCTTTGTCCCTCTGCCACTCACATTCTCTCTCTCTCTCTGTCTCTTAAAATATAAATAAGACATTAAAAAAAACTATTTGAAATGATGGAATTCAAATAAGAATAATTATGTATTTTTTTCCCTCTGATTCTTCTAAAAGTGCCTACCATGTGTTTAAGATAATAACTGCAAAAGTTTGAAATAGTAAATGTCTTCTTAAAAAAGATATATTCCGGGGCACCTGAGTGGCTCAGTTGGTTAAGCGTCTGACTTTCGCTCAGGTCTTGATCTTATGATTTGTGAGTTCAAGCCCCACATCGGGCTCTGTGCTGAGAGCTCAGAGCCTAGAGCCTGCTTTGGATTCTGTGTCTTCCTCTCTCTGACCCACCCCCACTCACACTCTGCCTCTCTCTTTCAAAAATAAATTAACATTAAAAATTTTTAAATACACACACACACACACACACACACACACACACACACACATATATATATATATATATTCCTCCATTTATTTTTCTGTTAGTTACAGGCTGCTTCATTTAGAAATACAACTTTGTAATTACTCTTTGCATAATGTTAAAATCTTAGGATCACATACAAAATTATTGGCTTGTATAGATAGTCTATTTACAGGAGACAATAAACTACTGCTTTACAAACTGACAGAGATTACTTTGACATTTGATTCATCTTGCAGTTCTTTGTAATCTTTCACAGTTAAATGCTGAGTACATTCCAACATTTTAATGGGAGATTTAGCACAGATTATTGAAATGTATTTACAGAGAGACCATTCTCTACTTTAACACTTAATGGGGTCTTTAAAAAAATATATAATATCAAGGTCATCTATATCCTGCAGAGTTATATAGATTCTTTTACATACAATATTTCAAAGATGGTCATGGTATTTACTTCTTTTCACAGGACTTTCTACTTTATTATAGACCTGTGATTAAGTTCCATATGTATATTGCCTAAAAAAGGAGACAGAAGGAGGTCCCAGACATTGTAGGAAAATGATGTCCTAAGAAGTGTTGAAACCAAAGGGAAAAAGAGAGAGACAGAGCATCCTATAGATAACAGACACTAAGACATTCTAATATGTTTTGAGTTGAAGAATATAAGCCACTAGATCATTTTTCACAAATACAGATTCTTCAAAAACATGGTCTCTAGCATTCATTTTTAAAGTAATTTTTAAAAATTCAGGTGTAAGTATTTTGTTCTGGATCTACTCAAGTTCCTAACCAAACTTCCACTCTGAATAAGTGACTCCCCTGTTAAAATTAGGCATGTGTGGTTGTATTACGATCTTTTTTTCCCTCTGTTTTCCATTGCTGTAGCATGAAAATATTTTGTCTCTTGTGAACTTATTCTAAAACAATATAGAACATTGACTATTCTTAGAGTATCCCCCTATTTTTCAGAAAAGAATGGAAGTCAGGAACAATGCTGTATTAGATAATCAAAGTTTACTTCAACCTCTTGTCCCTAAACTCTTTCATCAGAAGATGATTAATGGAAAAAAGGCAGAAAATGTGATGCCCAGAGTTTCTGCTTACTTTTAAATAACAATCATCCCCTTTCACTAGTTTATTTACATTTGTCTCCTTGTCTAGCTCTCCCTTTTTCTTAATGTTGTACCTTGAACTCCAACCGACTGGCCATGCCAATCAACTTATCTGAACATTTGGGAAACACATTAGCCAGGTTAGTTTCTCCAATCCAATTTCATCCTAGTCCCTACAAATCAACATCGTTCAAATCCATCACATGATGGCTGAGACTCAAACAGAACAAGTTGGGAAATTAATGTCTATACCATTGCTCTATTAGATACACTCCCCACCTTTTTTCATGGCTGCATGTTCTTAAACTGTACACTTTCTTCAGGTAAAACTCAGATTTTACACCACCTCTTTTGTTGTTGTTGTTATTGTTTTTTATCTCTTTAGCCTTCAATACTAATCATTAACAGTGTCACCTACTGACTTATTATTTTCTTCTTCTCCTTAATGGGATTGTATATTCCTGGAAAGCAAGGAATCCATCATTTGCGGATATTCTGCTTAATAAAGGAAATGATGCCTTAAATGCGGTAGGTCCTCAATCAGAAATTTTTAAATCAGAAAATATCTTGAAAGGCTTGATGGAGGTATCATATGGATATAGGGCATTGTGTATTTTGCATTAGTTGTCATCCAGTGTTTATGTAGATTCTAGCTCTGAGATTACATGAATAATTCAGGGAATTACATTAAGGATATTACCAAGGTATATCAAATAATTCCTGAAAACAAAAGACCTGGACTTATCAAAAAAATTAACTTAAATTTCCCTTCAGCCATTATGAAACAGATAAGGATTTTAAAAACACAAACAAACCTTAAAAAGTTACAAGGATTTTAATGCTGTGTCATGACTGAAAGGTAACGGAAGACATCTCTCTACTTTGGCTATATTGCTATAACTCACTTGAGTGTTAACTTTTGTCACACATGAATGATGAGAAAACTAATCTCACCTCCCAAAGTCCTTTTACCATTGTTATGAAATAAATATCCAGTTTATAGTGCAACAAGATAATTCTTCCCTTGGTAGACAATACAAATATGTCAAAATAGTTCCTGAATATCGTGAACTAAAGTTTTAACTGTGGCAGTTGCATAACAGAGTGTATTAGAATATACTACTTTTTTCACATTTAAATATGGGGGCCTCTATTGATAAAGAGTCTAAAAAAACTGAATTAGATTTGTATATGTGCAATTTAAACTCCTTGTGCCTCCCTGGGGTACCTCGGTGGTTCAGTCAGTTAAACGTCTGACTCTTGATTTCCTCTCAGTTCATGACCTCACAATTCATAAGATATAGCCCCACATCAGGCTCTGTGCTATGAGCACAGAGCCTGCTTGGGATTCTCTTTCTCCCGCTCCCTCTGCCCCTTCCCCTGCTCACGTGCACGTTCTCTCTCTCCCTCAAAATAAATAAATAAACTTAAAAAAATAAACCTCATGTGCCTCCCCAATAAAGTGGAATTCTTCATATCTAGTATACTTATTTCATTATCATTTTAGTAGAATGTTTATTAGAATTAACCTTTACATGATTCATTTTTTTCACATTTTTCACCAGAAGGATTATAGGAGTTCTTTAGAAATACAGAGATCATGGATGCATGTTTCTCCCAACAGAATTTTTTTTTAAACAAAATTCATATATTTCTCCAGAGAACATGTTTCCAAAGTTAGAGGGATTTGGACCTGCTCTGATACTGGCTAATTAGCACTTCATGGGTTTGGGAGGCAGAGGACTATAAATGCTTTCTTTTTTTTTCTCTTTGGGATGCTAACTGTAAACAGTAGGTATAAAACATCAACACGTTTATTTGCTTTTGGTTCAAAGACTCTCCTAGTTCACAGTTCTCAATTTATCTTTTATGATTATATCTTTTTAAAGCCTGATTAGATCCATTCTTTCCCTCTTATCCTTCCCACTGCATTTGCAGTTTTGCTACATACCCCTTACATGGATAGGTAGAGAAGAGAGGGAGGATGGTGTGGGAATGCCGTGGACAAGTAACAAATATACTCAAGTTGTAGTTATTTGCCTAGTGTCCAAGATACTCAATCTCTTAGGCTTTAGCTGTAATATAAAAGGGCCAGATTAAATGACCTCTAATTTTTCTTTCAGCAATAAAATTCTGATTCTAAATATAGGAAAGTATGCATATTCTTTCTGGCCATCAGAATGCCACATAGCATTTTACTTCAGTTAGACTGTTAGAAATAAGACTGCAACATAAAACATGTCTCAATCACTAATGGCACCCAACCCAACCACCATGACCTGATTTCTTCCTAATTGATTTATTCCACCCACCCCCTCTCTCTCACATACACACACTCTCCATAAATCCACACTCTGAAAGTGCCATTTATTTTAGTTAAAACTTTTCCTAAACTAGTCTTTACTAATGGTGCTTAATCTCTATGTGGCTTAAAGTAACAAACCAAGGAGTCTGTGTGTGGTGAGCATGTGGTCACGTACAAGAGGAAATCTGAATTTAAAGGGCAGAAAGCAATGGAAAATGGAAGCCAGCCGACTAACTCTGTTTTTCCAGCTGTTTCACTAGTAAAAGAAATTCTAATAAAACAGATAGTATTTCTTTATAGCCTCATTAGTTTTCCCTATGTAAACTGACAATGTAGGGCAGTGTTCCCTGAATCCAATGTTGAGATACAGTAATCTTTTAATTTTTAAAATATATTTCTTGATGATGTTTAACAAAGTGGCAAAATTTCATGAACATATTAAATGTAAATGTGAGGAAATTCTAATGCTTGATAAATAAAACAAATTCATTTCCTACATCAAAGTATATATTAGCATAGAGTGATTAGAATATGGCAGAGATTTATAGGTTTAAATATAAAAGGGTCTTAGTAATATATGCAATCTATTAATTATCTAGGTAGAAACAATGATTAGCTTTAAAAATACACAGAGGAGAAAAAATCTCTTATGAAACATCCAGTTACCTCATTTTCTAAAATATCTCTATGATCTGCTAAAATCAAGGTGATGATTCAATTTAAGGCTATCTAAGCAAAGCTCATCCTACATAAATTAATTATGTCAAGTGTTCTTATTTTTTTTTCCCCCACAGTTCACCCTTAACATTGACTGTCTGATATTTAGGCATGTGATACTAGTAAATGAATAAAGTTTGTAAGTACTCCCTCATTAATGTTTTTCATAATATTTTTTTAAAATGCAATGAAATGAAAAGAGAAAATACAGAGAGCACAGCATTTTAAATGTAAGATTTATGTTTAGTTTTTCCTATCAATCATAGTATTCTCACACAATTTTTAGCATAATCACAATACTGTAATTCACATTATTATGTGATTTTTACATTTATTTATTTTTGAGAGACAGAGTAAGACAAAGTGAGAGTGGGGGAGGGGCAGAGAGAGAGGGAGACACAGGATCCGAAGCAGGCTCCAGGCTCTGAGCTGTCAGCACAGAGCCCCACGCAGGGCTTGAACCCACAGACCGTGAGATCATGACCTGAGCCGAAGTCAGACGCTTGACCAACTGAGCCACCCAGGCGCCCCTATTATGTGATTTTTAAAGTGGCTTTTAAATAGCCCTACAAGCACAAACATTAGACTCACTTATTAATCTGTAATAACAAATTAATCTATAATAACAATGCAATTGTAGAGAACGTGAAAATGCTTCAAACCACAATGAAATCAGCATCTTAAAGTAATTACTCACAGTACCCATTGATATTATCATATATTATCATTTGCATCAACTCAAGGTAACAGTAAAAACTCTTGTCATCTGCCCATTAGTCATTCCAATTATGGGAGTTCTTTCTCATCTTACTATCTCCTGATGCTGTCAATTAACTAGGCCTCAATCATATGCCCTTTTCAAGAACAGGTACATCTCAGGTTACCTTTTGTAAAAGTGTCTAGAGTAAAGGAAAATAAACAAACAAACAACAACAACAAAAAACAAGGATAGAAAGGGAAGCAAAAAGCCATGTATGTAGGTAGCCACCTAGACCAGTCTGTAACAGTGACATGGAACCTCAGCTGGAAAACACTAGTAGCCTATGGGGCAGTGTATGGGGTTGTAGGGCAGTGATCAGAAATATTAAATTTGGGAATTGCCATCAAAACAGAGAACAACAAAAAGCAATATTCTTTTATTTTTGTTCCTTATTGGATAAGTAGATCTCTGGAGTGAAGAAATGTCTTCTTTTAACACTGGGGACTGTAAGCAGTAAATATAGTTAAAAAAAAAAAAAAAGGCATAAAAAGACTGAGTAGGGAAGACCACAGTTTTCAAACCGCTCCTCTGCCCAGGTCAATTCTGGCCTCCCTTTGAAGGGTAGGGTAAGTGAAAACAAGATGAGGTGTGCAAGGCAGGGCACACGGACAGAAAAGAGGGTTCAGACGTACAGAAGAGGAAAGAATGAGAATCAAGAAACTGAAGTTCAACAGAAAGGTAACTGGCTGAGGAAAAAATTCAGAAAATAGTGCGAAGCTATCTAACTAGGTGAAAGATTAGATACTAGGGAAAACAAAGAATTGAATGGAAATTCAAGCTAAAAATATTAAGAAGAAGGTTGCACTTACAGTTTAAAGATTAAAGCAACTATGCTACTTGGTTTAAATATAACTTTTAAATTAAGAGTTTCTTACTTTGTTATGCAGTATCTTTATTAACTGATATAGTCAGCTTGTACAGAACGATGGATCATAGTTATGTTGAAATTAATACATAATGAAAAATTCTAAATTCTTTATGAACTATCATAAAAAATAACGAGAGAGAATTTACATGTAGTTTATGTAGACCATTTCCATATTTGTTTTTCTTAAAAAATTTTGCAGATTTAAAAAATGAAAAATATGTAAACCCAAAGACTAAATCTGAAATAATTCTTATTAAAGATGAGTAACATTGAGTTCCATGCATAAGAATAATAGAAACAAAGATAGAGATATGTATCATAATAATAATAAAAATGAATTATATTATTAGTATATATATGCTCCAGGTAATGATTTTTGTCTGTCAATATTTAGCAAAATATGGGCAGAACCAAATCATATCAGTCCTGCTGCTCACAGTACCAGGGGATCAGACTTCCATAATAACACTGTGTTGTATATCAGAACACTTACATAAGATATCTCTTTCCTTAGGGGCACCTGGGTGGCTCAGTTAGTTAACTGTTGACTTCGGCTCAGATCATGATCTCACAATTTGTGAGTTTGAGCCCCACGCCCCTGTGCTGCCAGCTGAGAGCCTGGAGCCTGCTTCAGATTCTGTGTCTCCCTCTCTCTTTGTCTCTTCCCTGCTCATGCTCTGTCTCTGTCTCTCTCAAAAATAAATAAACATTAACAAAATTTTTTTAAGGATATCTTTATTTAAATAAATATGTATGAAGCTAGGATATCTGGTGCTACGTTTTAAATGATTGAATAAAAAATTTTATGAACTTTTTTAGATATGATATAATGGCCTATATTATCACATTAACTCCAGCCTACCCATAAGTTCTCTAACTTCTACTAATCATAGTGCCTTGATAAATTCTATTCCAGAATCTGTCAACATAGCCTATATGATTTTATAGGCAATTTGTGCCTTTGTCCAAACCTTAACATATGCATATACCTACATATTTATGAAAAAAATCAGTTGTGCTGTTGTTGATTCCCTTCACTAGATAAACATTTCTTAAATGCCCTTTCACAACATACTTTTTTGTAACTAATATTTTCAGAAACAAAGACAAAAGTAAATGTATTATTTTGTTCAATTTGGGTCAATTCATGTTCAATATCATGAACATGATATATGTATATATTTTAACGTTTATTTTATTTTTGGGACAGAGAGAGACAGAGCATGAACGGGGGAGGGACAGAGAGAGAGGGAGACACAGAATCGGAAACAGGCTCCAGGCTCCGAGCCATCAGCCCAGAGCCCGACGCGGGGCTCGAACTCACGGACCGTGAGATCATGACCTGGCTGAAGTCGGACGCTTAACCGACTGCGCCACCCAGGTGCCCCTATGTATATATTTTAGAAAGCTATGATACAAACCTTGTTTTATTACGCTTACTTCCTTTTCTAATTATATATTCTTGAAAGAAAGAGTTCTATTTTTCTTTTATGCCCAGTGCCATCAAGCATTCTTGAAAGAGCTTTTGCTTTAGCTAGAAATGATTTTTTAATCCGTTATTGTGTCAAGAGTAGAAAACTCCATATTGGTGAGGTTTAGACAGATGAGCATAAATGAGTAAAGAAAACCAGGCTAGAAGGGGATAGCCCTACTCAGCCCCCCTCTATACTTCCTAATCCTCTGACTTTTTAAGACCAATGAGAAATATACAGCATCAACTGAAATCTGAGTTTTAACAAAAAGTTTATTTATCTATTTTGAGAGAGACAGTGAACGTATAAGTTCGAGTGCGAGCAGGGGAGGGGTAGAGAAAGAAGGCAAAAGAATCCCAAGCAGGTTCCACCCTGACAGCAAGGAGCCCAAGGACAAGGGAGATTCTGAACCCATGAAGTCATGACCTGAGCCTACCAAGAGTCAGCCGCCAAACCAACTGAGCCACCCAGGCTCCCATAGACAATATATTCTTAAGGGGCATGGAGTAGATCTTAGTCATCTTTTAATTCCCTTAGCTTCATACAAAATTATAAAAATAATGCCTAACATGTAGATTTTTACTGTGTCATATTTGCTAAATGTTTTACATACATTACCACATTTAAAATTCATAAGGAAAATATGAGGTAGCAACTAATTCATCTTTAGTTGATAGCTTAGTAAAAAAAAAAAAAGTCAATGGAAGTTGAGGAAATTGCCATGAATTACATGGCTCCTAAATGTTGGAGAAATATTTCAAACCCAGGCAATCAGCTCCTAAGACTGACCTATTTGCCTTAGCCACAGCTTGTGCAAAATAGAAACAGTTGTTCCATGGTTTAAACCAGGCAAAGATAATAGGTAGGAGGGCCTATTCACTACTGTCCTGTAAATTATCCATTAAATTTAAGTAAATAAAACCCTTCTACCTAATATGTGAATTTATAAAACATAGTTCCTTTATGACTAGTTCATAGCACAATCATATAAATACTCCCTCACTTTTTTCCTCTTTACTTCTGAGATAACACAGAAACAAGAATGAAATGTATAATTTGTATTTTAGTATGTGTTCCCTGAAAGAGATGTTGGACTAAATGGCTTAAAAATAAATTGGGGAATATTGCACTATAACACCTCATTTCGCACATTGTACTGAACACCCTGGTATAATTGGGTGGGGGAACTGAGTCACAGTTTTGCCTGCTAAAGTGGGTGGTACAAGGAATTACCGCACTTTATTTTGGTGTATAAATTCCACCTGAATAATATAAGAAAAGTCAGGCAATTTTTCCATTTGTCATGTTAGAATTAAATGATGATATGACTTTTATCAGTGATACTCTAAAACAAATAAGTGAAATACTCCGTGGAGGTGGGGGGGGGGGGGAGGCAGGACCAAAACTACCTTTGACTCATGACCCTAAGATTTACGAATGTGGCTATTTTAGTATTTTACAAAAGTGATTTCCATGTAGCATAGCAATTATTTTTGTACCACTGAAGGAAGTACAGTTGTGAAATCTGCATTTTAATTTATTTTATTTTATTTTTTTAACATTTTATTTATTTTTGAGACAGGGAGAGACAGAGCATGAACAGGGGAGGGTCAGAGAGAGGGAGACACAGAATCTGAAACAGGCTCCAGGCTCTGAGCTGGCAGCACAGAGCCCGACGCGGGGCTTGAACTCACAGACCGTGAGATCATGACCTGAGCCGAAGTCGGCCGCTTAACCGACTGAGCCACCCAGGCGCCCCGAAATCTGCATTTTAACACACATAGAGTTGTATTCTTAAAGTCTACTAGGCCAGAGATTGGTATTTTATTCCCAGAACTATTTTATTCATTTATTTCTTAGTTGTCAGTTTGCTTTGTTTTGTTTATATACTTTGCAGGACCTGCTAACAGGTCCTAAATAATAGAAGCACACTAAATCTAATCATTTCTTTTAAAGGTAAATATGTATCTTTCCATTAAAGATCAATCAATAAAGTTATAGGTGGAAGCTTAGAAAAAATGATACCTGAGTTTGACGTGACTGGAATCCTAAAAACACACAATGTCCTAGAATACCATTTGCTGTTTCATTTAATAAGTGGCTGACTAATTTTATTCTTCCTAAACTGCATCCAATGAGTAAAATGTGTTTTCTGGTGTTTGCTCATTTTATATATATTGTACATTTCAAGGTGTTAAACATAACTTCCACAAAAACAGAAAGTTTTTTCCCTCTTTTTTTCTCCAATGAAAGACATCATATTGGTGCACTGAAACATACACCATAAAGCTCTTGACAATGGCCAAGTTTTTAATTCATGCTGTTTTAATGTAAACAAGTAAATATGACATATCATTTTTGGTCAACACTGACTCTTCAAAGGCCCAAAGTAATTGATGTGTGTTTTGTTTATTGACCTGCTCATAATATTGCTTTGTTTATTTCTATCTCATAACTTTTACACATGGTATTTTACTCCAGACATCTTTTGATTTGCAAGTATGCAGACATATTTCCTAAGCTAACAAAAGCCATGTCTTTCCTGCCTACATGACAATAGTAGGATCACAGTACAAAGCCCAGAGACCTAAATCAAGGTAATTTTCTAAGAAGGTTAAAAGTGTTTTAAGAAAGGTATCTCTGAATTATTGGCACTTCATGATCCTGGAACTTAGAGCTAGACAGAGTTTGATTCACTACTTTTGTGCTTTCTGACCTACTTCTGCTCCTCTCTACTACTCTAAATTGCTGATTCAGATATAATTCATTTGTTCTTTGATTTTCAGGCGTTTATTAAGTACCTACTACACATCATGCTCATAAAAGAGGCTAGAAAAGCATGATATAGGAAAAAAGAACAGAACTTCTCATTTCCATATGTGACATATTTTTTTCTGAGAAGAAATCTTCCCTATCTTATACCTACTCCCATTCTTCCCACCTATACTTCCCATACTTCCTGTACTTCCCACCACTACTACCTATAATCTCGTAACTTTCTAGAGAGTCTGTTATCCAACAATTAGGCACAAAATACATACAAATGAAATTACGCATGAGAGAGTATCCATTGCATGAAACTTATTTAATCTTCTTAGCAAGAGACTCTGTCTGGTAATGTAACATAAATGAAGACCTAGCTTAGGTTGTCAGGAACCTCACTGAGATGTCACTACATTTCAAAATATAAAGGAAATAGAAAATAAAACATAATTTTCTAGGTCATGGCTTTGCAATGGATCTTCACATTTCACACAGAAAGGAAGGATATCTGTTTACTTTCAATGGGTTGTCAACCCATTATGCTGCATGACTATATTGATTATTTCTCTGGCATTGCAAATCTTACTTATTGACTAAAGGAGCTAAAATTTACAGTTTATCACTATGCTGGAAACCATTAGAGCAACAGATTGAATACAGTTCTCTTTCATTGTTAAAAAATCCTTGTAGATCTCATGTTCTTTAGTAGAAAGTGAACTTCAGGGATTTGGGGACAGTAATTCCTAACGTAACTGCAGACTGGAATTGCCTGGAGTAGTTTCAAAACACTAGTTTCTACACCCCATCCCTAGACATACTGACTTAAAAACTCTGGGTGTGGTCTTGGCAACAGGATTTTAAAGCTCCCAGATGACTCTTACGTGTAGCCAATGTTGAGAATCACTGTTCTTAAAGGTCTTAGGTTGAACTCATTCACTCATTCCCAAAACTCAGAATTACTGATTTTTTTATTTCTGGTTTAATTTCTTCTGTCTTATACCCTTATGATGTAGGGACAAACTGCTGATGGGAAGGAAAGCCCAGAGAAAGCATGAACTCTGGTATAGAATTTATTTGGGGGCATGGAAGATGTTTCTGAAGACCTGATTATTTTGAACTTCTGGTGTTTAAGACAGGCTCCTTCATGCCTTTGCTCTATCCCTCAAATATGGCCAAGATGGGGGCGGGGGGGCGGGGAAGGAGAGAAAGAGAGATCATGTGAGCACCAGAGCTAACAAGAGAGATTTGGAAATCAAGAAATGGAAAGGATAAAAGCAGTCCCCCATCTCTACCACCACTATAAACAGTTTCGGATTTTTAATGCTGGGCATTTAAAGACAATTTGGCAAACTGGAGTCAAGCTGTTTGTCAACTGATCAGTCAGGCAGTGATACTGATTCTGCAGTTGCAGGCACTGCTGGGAATTTGGAGGTAAATAACAAAACAAAATCCTGCAGAAGTGCCTTGCCTCAGAGGCTTGGAGACCTTTGGTTAAATGCAAATATCTCTTCCTTGGCATTCCAACTGAACTCTGCTCTCAATCTAGTTTATAACCATGATAAAAACTGTAATCCCTTCTAGCAGAATAATTAATGCCAACAATGGGTTTAAAGCCAATATTCTAAACCAATTTAAGATAGTGTTTTTATTTCAAAACTGACCTCTTCTTGTTGTCTGTGCCTCTTTTATGGCCTGGTGTGCCTGGTATACCAGTTCTTTATGAAGTTGGCTTATGTTGCTGACAAGAACAGGTGGTCACTGAAGAGAGGATTCATGCTACACTTCTATTTGTATCGAAAGATGTAACACACAGCATTGCACAGGATGGGCACCCTAAAATATTCCGGGAATTCAAAACAGTTCTTTGGGTCTTTTTTTTTAATTTAAATAATGTATTAATGGAATCTATCTAAAGTAGGGAGGATGAGTGGGAAGCAAAGGAATAAGAGACAGATAGACACAACACTGTTTATAAAAGTCTAAAACTTTTTTTTCATACTGACCCATAATTTGCCAATAATCAACCCTAACCATATTTCCCAGCTTTCTCTTTAAGGTGAACATAATTTGTAGTGTTGGCACGTAATACAGATACTTGTATACCTTGAAAAATATCTATGAGGGGGGGCTGGGTGGCTCAGTAGGGTACGTGTCCAACTCTAGATTTCAGCTCAGGTTATGATCTCATGATTCCTGAGTTTGAGCCCCTCATGGGGTCTGGGCTGACAGCATGGAGTTGGTTTGGGATTCTGTCTCCCTCTCTCTTTGCACCTGCCCCACCCCCTCTCAAAAATAAATAAATAAACATTTAAAAATATCTATGCTATTAATGGACCTCAGCAAGCTTATCTTTAGTTATAAAAATCTAATATATAATCTATAATCTACCCAGAAGCAGTTTTAGAAAAGGTTTTAAAATTCTGTTTTATTATCAAATATTTATTAGAAAATTTGGAAAGCAAATATGGTTATTTGTTGTAAAGATAATTTCACCTAAGTGCTCAGGACACTGAATTTCACTTCCAAAGCATACATAAATGACACATCTTAACTCTAGACCATCTTTAAATCAGTTCCTGTTACACATTCCATCAGCACCTGAGCTCTGAGGCTTTCACCATTTCGTGAATAATTTCAGGCTAAGCTTGATAATCTTTTTCTCACTTCAATTAAAAAAGAAGAAAAACCAAAGAGGGGACATGAGGAAAATAAACACAAGGTGATAAACTGCTGGATGAGTCTATTTTATGCTTTAAATTTCTAATGTAACATCTGATATGTCTACACATAGCTATATGTATAGAAAAGTGTCAAATACATATCAGAAAATTAGATAGGAGGAGAAGTAAATAGTGCAGAGGATCATTCAAGATTCTATAAAGAAAAACTGCTGAAAATAAACCAACTACAAAAGAGACATAGCTAATATAGGCACAACGAAGTGAGAAGCAATCCTTTCCTTTCACCTAAAATCAGAATGTTTTATTTTTCTGTAGCAAAGCAATATGTACTCCTTTTTTCTTCAACAAAATATAGCCTATTGAATGTTCTTCTCCTCCTGTAATAGAAAATAGCTTATAGCGCTACAGTTGATACAATTAAATGAAAAACCAAAGTATATAATACTGGCATAAAGATCTCCTTGTTTATCCTACTTAAGATATGAAAAAAAAAACCCTGCATATCACACACACATTATAAGATCCTCTGGAAAAAAAATTGTGCATAATTAGATTTTCACACAATGGTTTTAAAACTCCAGTCATATCAGCAGGTTTTGAGTACTAATGAAAAATGGAATTGATACAATTATGTTGAACAGTGGCAGGAAACATGCTTTTAAGAGAATCAGCTTAAAGAAAAAATTCCCAGTTGCATGAGCATTAAAGCTGTCAAGACGTTAAGCTAAAGATCTTCTCTCTGTGCTAGCTAACCCCCTGCCCGACTCAGGAAAGTAACTTCCTGAAGCCATGCCAAGCCCTTTGCTTGAAAATAACATCTTAATTGGTTTCTTCTAATAAAATTCAAAGTGTTCATTTTGGTGATGATAATACATTCATTGTTTTATTCCAGCTTAAAGTTCTGGTCTCTTGGAATGTTCTGAGTATTACTGTTCAGGGGAAAGGAAAGGAAAGGAGAGGAGAGGAGAGGAGAGGAGAGGAGAGGAGAGGAGAGGAGAGGAAAGAGAAAAGAAAAGAGAAAAGAAAAGAAAAGAAAAGAAAAGAAAAGAAAAGAAAACGCTCATGGGTCTGAATTTATGTAGTAACAATAGGTGGATGGACCAGCAAAAGTTGGAATTTTTTGATGCCAAGAAAGACTGCTTCTATTTAAATCCAGATTTGTATATAATACCAATGAGATTCTAATTACTTCACACTGTTTGCATCATTATTGCTTAATAACGTGCATGTGTAAATACAGAGCCAGGTTGATAAGGTTTAGAGAATGTTTAAGGCTCTTACTGGCAACTGACACAAGATAAATTATCCAATAAGTCTTTTCAAATCAAGGGATAAATTTAAGTCATGAGGTTTTGTTTTTGTTTGAATTATAACAACTAGTGTGTATTTAAGAGGTTGGAAAGTTATAAAAAGAGCTCCAACATATTCACTGCATCATATTATCAAAACTTCTACATGCCTGGTCATCATCTTAAGTTTCTTTATTGAAAGTTTTTCAATCTAGTCTATTGAATGGTTTGTATACATAGAGACAGAACTCTAATTTCATAATGAAATTCAACACAACTTTTATTTTATAGAAGCCAATTTTATTATCACTTTGCTGCTATTCATTTATTCATTAAACAAGAATGAAGAGGTCCCTGTACTAAGAATTACAATTCTGTTGGAATTGCGCTTTTACATGTAATGGTCTCCAACACTTGAGAGAAACTGTGGCCACATACACCACTTTTACCCGACCCAAATAAGCAAGGTCAGGAATACTAGGGTATTTGACTCCCTTTACTCTCAGTTTCTAATTTTGTTAGTGTGGTCTTAAAATCTTCAGACTCGTGTCCATTATCAAGTTTCAGTAATGAATGAAGAGCCAGCTTGGTGCACTTCACACAGTTTGTACAAAATTATGTCTATTTACAAAAGAAAAGAGGTCGTTTCTAATCTAATTTTGTGAAATGAAGACTTTAGAAAATGAAACACGGAATGAAAGATTATGTTTCACATGCTATAATTGGAAATCTGCTAACTCCTTGGCAATTGATGCTAACTACAGTAAGTAACACTAGCAACCTGGGTTGTAAGACTTCACTAGCTGTCAGAGCAGCAAGCCTAGTGAACAAATTCATGCATTGATGGTGTCTTTACATATGATTTGCCCCATTCATTCCCTTTATGTTCCTATTAGCTGTAGTAAAAATGGATTACCTCCTTCTGGCAGGTTGTTATTCAGCAAGTCCTTTAGTTCTCGCCATTCCTCGCCATCAGTGATGGGAAGGAGGCAAGGCTCAAATACAGAAGTCACTAGAGTTTCTTGCTCTGCCCCTCAGCTCACTTGCACCAAGCTGTTACTGCACACCTGTGTTGCAGTAATATGACAAGTACTAAAGTGTTTGCCGAGCTAATCACCCAATTATTATGCAAATATAAAGTTGTGGTATTTGAACCTTTAAAGTAAGAAAACATATAAATAATATATTAAAAACGATACCAGGAATATAATAGCTTTTTTTTCCCCTGACTTCTCAATTTTTGTTCTGTGCATTTACAGGACAGTATACACTTAGGAAAGACCTAATTTGTTGTGTGAAACACAACAAATCTTTACTCACAGGGTATGTGTATGTAGGTATGTGTGTGGGTGTGTGTATAGAGAGGACATTTATTTTTTACTCAGATATACATCCCCATCTCCATAACTGATTCTATTTTTAGAAAGTGAAACTCCATACCAAGGAAATAAGATGTTTTTCTTGAAAGAATTTAGCAACTGTTTCTCTGGTGCTATTACTCCTGCAGAGAATCAAGGTTTTCATTTTATGATATCAGCTGTCTGACCCTCTTCTTAGAAGAGTAGCAATTATTGTTTGTAAAATTATATTGCTTTGACTCCTTTGGTCTATCAATTCCACTGAGACTAGAGACTTGATATTAGCCATTACATTACATATAAGATTAAAGGTGAGCAATCTTAGTTAGGGGTGCCTGGGTGGCTTAGTCAGTGTCTGACTTCAGCTCAGGTCATGATCTCACAGTTTGTGGGTTCAAGCCCCACATCAGGCTCTGTGCAAACAGCTCAGAGCCTGGAGCCTGCTTCAGATTCTGTGCCTCCCTCTCTCTCTGCCCCCCCCCCCCCCCCACTCACGCTCACTTGCTCTCTCTCTCTCTCTCTCAAAAATAAACACTAAAAGAAATTTAAAAAATATGACCAATCTTATATTCAAAGTCTGGTATCTGCTCATTATTTATAAGAAAATAGTTTCAGTGAGGAAGTAATTTAAGAATTAATTAGGTAGAATATTTCATACTTTTTAATGAAGTATCTTAAATGCTAGCAGGTATTAATATTGAGAAAGGCAGGAATATTAGGCATGTTCACCGATATCACTTCAAACGAGTACATAAGGTTATTTTAATGATTGGGGCGCCTGGGTGGCTCAGTCGGTTGGGTGTCCGACTTCAGTTCAGGTCATGATCTCCTGGTTGGTGAGTTCGAGCCCCACGTTGGGCTCTGTGCTGACAGCTCAAAGCCTGGAGCCTGCTTCAAGCTGTGTCTCCCTTTTTCTCTGTCCCTCCCTTGCTCATGCTCTGTCTCTATTTCCTTAAAAAGTAAATAAACATTAAAAAAATTATTTTAAAGACTGTTTACCTCCTAAGGCAATATATAAATAAGCAGAATAGAATATTCTAAGGATTGACAAAGAGGAAAATGGTATCCTGATGTATATAGCACAACAAAACTCTTGATTATGGGCGTTGCAACTTGGGAAAGGCAAGACAAAGCCTGTTCATTCATTTATATAATTAGAGACAAATAAAATACGAATTTTTGATATTTATTGCCTCAACCTTTCCAAAGAGAATTGAGAAACATTTCTAATATAGTGTTAAAGTTTGACATAATAATCCATAAATTATTGCTACAAGGACAGCTATAGTTAATTTTTCTCTCCATATACCATTTTCTCTAGTATTGTCTCTGCCACCATCAAGCTGTGTCTGTTAGCCAAAACAGTTAGCCTGTCTGGGCCTTCATGCCTAACTACTTCATAGGCATTCTGTAATAAAAGACATAACAAGTGGAAAATCTCCAAAAAGTTAAAAGCAGTCTGCAACAGTAACCTACCACTGTTGAGTTCTCAAAGGCAGTTAATTCCCACTGAATAAGGAGGGAAGGCTGAAAAGATTGTTTTTGAAAAGCATGCACCTTGAAAATGTAGAATGAACTTGCCATCTTTTACAGCTCAGCACATTGTTCCAGGGCTGGCGCTACCCTAAAATAGCACATGGCTCAGCACTGAGCTCTCCCTTTTATGTGCCCTTCTTGCCAACTCACACTTCTGCATTAGAAAACGTCAAACTTTTCTGTTCCGTGCTTTTAAATTTGTTTTCATTAACAACAGTGGTCCTCAGGAACAAAGAAATGAAAATGCAGAAGGCAAAGAAGTGCTGGAATTTGCCCAAAGCTTACATTTGAGCTCTTTCTCGATACTTTTACTTTTGACAGTAATGGAACTAAAACCAAAATGATAGTTTTTCATACCTTGTTATATAAAAGATATTTAGGAAATGGAAAAATTGAGCATATCTTGGTGTTATAGTTAGTTGATGCTACAGTGGTATCTGTAACAAAGAACCAATCATTTTCTTTTCTTTAAGAGAAAGTGTAGGCTATGTTGAACTTATGGAGACTACTCTGATTAATTTGCACAGTGAGGTGAAGGGAATGAATAATAAATTTTTCTACAGTCATCCTTTGTCTGAGCTCAAACTTGTTTCCACAGCCTCAAAAGAAGACCTTACCCACAGCAACGAAATAAGCATGTTCCACAGTTGTAATTCCCTTATCCTCACCTGGGTGAATCTGAAATTAAAGGGGCGATTAGGGGCAGTGTAGAGAATGAATTTTATCTCCTTTATTTTCAGGAAGGATGGATGTTCTAAAAGAAAAGCAGAAGTCTACTGTGACACCTTTAACATGATAAAGTGAGTTTACAGAATGCCTGAGAAAAATGTTCTTTTCTTTTAATTGTGATTTTGTGAATCTTAAAACTAATTCTAGCAACATCTACCAAAATGGCTCTGGCTCTGGTGTCTGACTGCTTGTGTTTTAATTGTGTCCTTTTCCATCCCTGTGACCTCAGGCAAGTTACTCTTGCAGAATCTCCATTTTATGAGGATAAAAATAGCACCTAACTCACAGTGTTGTTAAGAAAATTAAAAATAATGCCTGGCACAAAGGCAATATTAATGTTAGTGATTATTATATAAATGCAAATACATAACCAAAATTATTTTGTAAAAACATAAGATAATATCCATGATATTATGGATATTATGGAATATCCAGGATATTATGGATATTATGGATATTATGGAAAAATGCATATCTTTATTTCTAAGTGTTCTTCTAAATCAAATTACAAAGAAAGGTATGTAACATACACTTTCAATCTACATATTTGAGTAACACATCAAAATATTTAATCAACATGTGAATGCGTATAAACCAGGTTATCTAAAATAAGCAACCTATAGATTCAATGTAATCCCTATCAAAATACTAACAGTATTTTTTCTTTATCAAGATACCAATAGTATTTTTCACAGAACTACAGCAACAAATCCTAAAATTTGTATGGAACCACAAAAGACCCCGGATAACCAGAGCAATTCTGAAAAAGAAGAAGGAAACTGGAATTATCACAATCCCAGATTTCAAGATATACTACAAAGCCATACTAATCAAAATAGTATGGTACTGGCAAACAACAGATACAAAGATCAATGGGACAAGATAGACAATGCAGAAATAAACCCATACTTATATGGTCAGAAAGAAAACAAGAATACAATGGGGAAAAGACAATCTCTTCAATATATGGTGTTAGGAAAACTAGGTGACACATGCAAAAGAATGACACTGAACCACTATCTTATACCATAAACAAAAATAAATTCAAAATGGATTAGGGACCTAAATGTGAGACCTGAAACCATAAAACTCCTAGAAGAAAATATGGGCAGTAATCAGTCTTAGCAATATTTTTCTGGATCTTTCTCCACAACCAAGGGAAACAAAAGAAAAAATAAATAGGATCAAATCAAACTCAAAAGATTTTGCACAACAAAGGAAACGTTCAACAAAATGAAAAAGCAATCTACCAGACAGGAGAATATATTTGCAAATGACATGTCCAATTAGAGATTAATATCCAAAATATATAAAGAACTTACACAACTCAACACCAAATAAATAATCCAATAAAAAGTGAGCAGAGGGGATCTAGATAGACATTTCTCCAAAGACATACAGATGGCCAACAAACACATGAAAATATGCTCGACATTACTAATCATCAGGGAAATACCAACCAAAGTTACAATGAACTATTACCTCATAACAACCGGAATGGCTAGCATTTTAAAAAGACAAGATAGAAGTGTTGTGCACTGCTGAGAGGAATGTAAATTGGTGCAGCCGTTAGGGAAAACAGTAGAAGGATTCCTCAAAAAATTAAAAATAAAAATACCATATGACCCAGTAATTCCATTTCTGGGTATTTACCCAAAGAAAACAAAAACACTAATTCGAAAAGATACAGGTACCCCTATGTTTATTGCAACATTATGCACAATAGCCAAAATATGGAAACTACCTAAGCGCCCCATCAATAAATGAATGGATAAAGAAGATGCGGTATAGACACACACACACACACACACACACACACACACACACACACACAGACTGGAATATTACTTAGCCATAAAAAGGAATGAAATCTTACCATTTGCAACAACATAAATAGAGGGCATTATGCTAAGTGAAATAAGTCAGACAGAAAAAGACAAATTCCGTATTACTTCACTTATACACAGAATGTATAAAGCAAAACAAATGAACCAACAAACAAAAAAACAGAGACAGACTCATAAATACAGAGAACTCTCCTCCAGAGAGGAGGGTGGGGGGGATGGGCAAAACAGGTGAAAGAGATTAAGAGGTGCAAACTTCCAGTTATAAAATAAACAAGTTACAGAGATGAAAAGTACAGCATAGGGAATAATATAAATAACAGTGTAATAATGTTTTACGGTAACAACCGTTCACTACATTTACCATGGTGAGCACTGAGTAATGTATAGAATTACTGAATCATTATGTCACACACCTGAAATTAATATAACATTGTATATCAATTATATTTCAATAACATTAATTAGTTAAACCACCTAGCATCTCTTGATAGCTCAAGAGTTCAGTCATAATTGTTTCCACATATCTATGGATAATCATGGACTACGACACATTTTCTCATGGAATTGTTTTGATCAGATGACTGAATAAACATAGCACAAAACACTCACTCTTAATTTCAGGTCATTGGAGCATCTCAGCTTTGTTCTCAATTTCAGGACCCTTGTACGTTTTTAAATGGCTTAATATCACAGCATCGTCTTTTGGCAACAGATTTAAGCTTATTAGAATTACTTTTTTATGCCAGGAAAATAGGAGTTTCCAACTTTTTTCTAAGAATCTTTAAAAGAAGACATCATTGTAACATATTTCTATCCTAATACTTCTCAAGGGACATTCTTTGCACTACTTAAATCTTCCCCAATTCAAGGCTGTAAAAGATATTTCATTTTGACTACTAAGAGTCCTGAATCAATATATATTACAGGGAAAAACAGACATGAAATTTCTCAGCAATTTCTTCTCATCTTCTGTTCTCAATGTGTTTATAACAGTTTTAACTTGCTCTTGTATCATAAATTTAGTGCTGCTCTACTTAAGACTCTTTATGATTTAGGTAATGTCCCGCTCATAATTGTATTTATCAATCCCTTCCTGATTTTAAAGACACTCTCACAGGGGAAAAATGCAGAGTTTTATTCACAGAGCATTCCTTGTTGAGTCTGAGTTTATTAAAACATAAATAGTTTATGTTATTAAAGATGTTTAATTGGCATTTAACTGAAACCGTCAGAAGGGGAATTAAGCTGTATTAACACAAGTTTTCCCAAGAACTAAATATTTCAGAAGATTCAATACAATCAGAAGGAGCGTTCTCCAAGATTAATGGAAAAATCAAGAACAATTGGCTTTATTTTTATCTCTTGGGCAACCATAGACAAACTGTTTTCAACAAATGTGCCTTGTAATGTTAATGCTACCAGAGTTCATAAAGACGCTATTTATTATTTTGAGTTTATTGACCAACAACAATTCATTTAGCTCACTAGTTCCCAGGGGTCCTTTTATTTGTTGTTTAATTATTATGCTTCTTGTCAAATGAGGCAGGTATTAAAAGATAAAAGGTGTTTTGTAAAATTTCGTCATCTTTCATTTATATACTATCGATGACCTGGAGACTTTGACAATTATATTAATGAAAATTTCAGCACTGAAAGAAGGCAAAAAAGCATCAAAGTAAATAACTGAAAGAACTTATAATCCTATGCAAGCTAAGTCCCTACACTTAATATACTTGTTTCCCAATATAACTCAGACTGACATTTTTATGTTTTTAAAACACTGTTGTGCACATGTAAATGTAAAAGTCAACCTTGAGCTGAAAAACTGGCCAATATTAGCTAAAGAAAAATGTATCCAAATGGTAGAATCTTTAATTTTTTAATTATCATTTTCCTTTTGAGTTTAAAGCCATGAGTCATAGGTTTCAATGGGGTGGAAAGCAGTTTAGTAGTAGGGGATCTTTACTGTTCTAGTGAACACCAGCAAAGAATTAATAGCAGTCACAAATAATCGACTTTTTTGCCATGTATTTATCAGTCAATTTATTTTTGAGTTTTCACTGCCTTAAATATTTCCATGGGCATCTTGATAACTCATAAGAGTTTCAAGCCAAGAGAAAACCTGAAGTAGAGCCAGACTGCTGTCTATTCAATAAAATGATATTCAGGTTTTTTGAAGCCTGTGGAATATTGAGTGCATCCTACTTCTTTATTTTATATTGTGTTTTGAGTGTGTGTGTGTGTGTGTGTGTGTGTGTGTGTGTCCCAGGCTTCTTTATTTAAGAGCAAAGTGATGAGTGATGTGGGGATATACTACTTCTTTATTTCTGGATATTATGTTTCTAGATCTAAAAGCATGCAAATAAAAATCATAATCTAATATTCATCAGGATTACTTAAAAATGTCTGATATCTTAGACATTTGTAGTAGAGAGACAAAACATGCACATGACTGAATTATTGCCTTTATGGCAACAGAGGTGGGACTGTGTAATTTTGGGTAACTCCTGAATTGCAGTTGATACCCAATCTTATAAACAAACAAGAAATTTTGCTATTTCAGTAACTTAATAATATAAATACTCATTAGATAATACAAGATAAACGAATTGAGTAAATAATTCTCAACTGAAGTAGTGAATTTTGCGGTGCCTGGGTGGCTCAGTCGGTTAAGTGTCTGACTCTTGACTTCAGCTCAGGTCGTCATGATCTTGTGGTTTGTGAGTTCCAGCCCCAAATCTGATTCCAAACTGACAGTGCAGAGCCTGCTTGGGATTCTCTTTCTCTTTCTTTCTCTCTGCCCCTCCCCGGCTCTCTCTCTCTTAAGATAAATAAATAACCTTGAAAAAATTAAATAATAAAATAGTGAATTCAGGTTCTGTTAATTTCTTCACATAGAAAGTATTCCAAAGAGCAAATATTCCTGAATAATTTTCAATTT
The DNA here is from genome assembly GCF_023721935.1 of Panthera uncia. Taxonomy (NCBI): domain Eukaryota; kingdom Metazoa; phylum Chordata; class Mammalia; order Carnivora; family Felidae; genus Panthera; species Panthera uncia. The sequence goes on from NC_064816.1 coordinate 81,724,529, forward strand.
ATTCATGAAAAGAAAAAGGGTAAAAAATAAAATATAATATTTAACAGCCATTACTTTAGGAGCATGTATATAACCTATACTTGGTATTTATATGGATATATTTACATTTGTATTTTATTTTATGGGTCTATTTATACAGATATATTTCATATCAAGGTACAGAAGTGGATCAGAAATTATCCAGATTTAATTATCATGACTCCCTGCCTTCCTGAGGCTTTATGGTACTCTTTTTTTTTTTTTAAAGCTTATTTATTTATTTATTTATTTATTTATTTTTAACGTTTACTTATTTTTGAGACAGAGAGAGACAGAGCATGAAAGGGGGCAGGGCAGAGAGAGAGGGAGACACAGAATGGGAGGCAGGCTCCAGGCTCTGAGCCATCAGCCCAGAGCCCAACGCGGGGCTCGAACTCACGGACCGTGAGATCGTGACCTGAGCTGAAGTCGGACGGTTAACCGACTGAGCCACCCAGGCGCCCCTTTATGGTACTCTTAAATGTCCCAAGAGTGGCAAATAGTTAAATGCAATTTCAAGCCATCCACTATGCCATGATAATCATAAGAAGTAAACTAAGTAGATGGAGTTCTTATTAAGTTCAAGCTTATCATGAAAAATTGGACTTTCAAAAAAACCGAATCTTAAAATAATGCATTTGTGCATTACTTTAAAAGTCTAGACATATCTAGACATGCTAGACATACTAACTTATATATATGCCAACAGTATTAAGATTTAAGGCAACATCCCTGACAGGCCACCAATCAAGGCCCTTTGGAAGGCTGTGTATATATGAGATCTCTTCCTTTTAATATAAAACACTATGCTTCCAATCAAAACACACACACAAAAAACTCAGAGGTGCTAGGGTGGCTCAGTCAGTTAAGCGTTTGACTCTTGATTTCAGCTCAGGTCATGATCTCATGGTTGGTGAGTTCAAGCTCCTTCTCGGCTCCTCACTGATAGTGTGGAGTCTGCTGGGGATTCTCTAAAGGCCTCTCTGTTACTTGTGCTCTCTCTCAAAAATAAATAAAATTTGAACACACACACTCAACAACTTTCTGGAAGAAAATATCTAACATCTATAGAGAAGAAGGTCTATTAGGGAAGAAAATACAATAATTAGGAGATTTGAGAATTAACTGGGAAGGGTAAATATAAACGTTGAATTCCCAGACAACATTGAATCTCTGTATAATGTATAATGTAGGAAAAGGTTGTAACTAGATGGAAAATATTTGACCATCAGCAGTGTACCAGGATATGAGTCTAAAGTTATTCATCCACAAATTAACCAAAATTTTTCTCCCATGATGCTTTTACCTTAATGCTATGATGAAGAAATTTTGTGTTCTACCTAGTCTCTATCATTATTTTTAAATTAACTAAGATTCACTGAAGCGTGTTTATAGTGTACCAAGGCTCTACTGGTTGGGGAGGTACAGTGGTTAAGAAGTATCAAAATTTATGTTAATTCAACATTTATTGAACAATAACAAATGGCAGTCTCTATGCTAATTGGGGGGGACTAATTATAGTACAAAAGAAGACCATATTTGTACCCTAAAGGAATTTATAAATGTTAACTCAATTAGAGTAATTCTTTGTGTATTTTAACAAGATGCACACTATAACCACACAATACATTTTACAAATTTAATTCATTTCATTTTCAAAACAGTTCTATGAAGTGTGTGTCATTCCCATTTTACAGATGATAAAATTCTGGATTAGGGAGATTAAGTAACTACCCCAATGTAGCATTCCTCAGAAAGTAGCAAGCAACTATGACTTAAAATCAGCTCTGTAGGACTTCAAAATATGTGAACTTTTATAAATTGTTTAGTTTTGTTCTGTCCCTTGCCCAAGTCCTTCATACAAAATGTTCTTGAAAGCAATGAGAGGAATTACTATACAAGCCTTCCTTAAAGAAGATGATATTATAAAAAAAAAAACAAAAACAAAAACTAAGCTTAAACATCATAAAAATTTAGGGCAATAAAGAGTCTCAGAGTTTAGTTAGCCCCCAAATTTTTTAACTGGTTGGGAGAACTGAGGTCCTGACAAAGTTTCAGAATTAATTACTGAGGAACCAAAGCTTGAAAACTCTGTTATTTTTTCCACATAAATGCTGTTCTCACTATACTGCACTGCCAATCAAATGTCCATACTTTTACATACATCAAAAAATATATGTTTAGACATGTTTCCTAATATTTTAACAAAAACTTCCCAGAGGTCACTGGAATCATGACAAACATTTTCCCTACTTAATTGTAACTAAAATTTTGTTGGTATTTTTCCTTACACAAAAAAGACAGAAGTTTTATGTACAAAATTAATTTCAGAACAATTATTACCAAAAATAATTGGTGATATTTTGTAATGGAAAAGAGGTCAGTTCATCAGAAGGCATAACACTCTTAAATAGGTCAGTATTAAAAACAGAAATTCAAAAACATGAAGTAAAAACTGATAGACCTGAAAAGAGAAATAGACAAATCCATAATTATAGTTGGAAAGTTCAACTTCTTCTGTAAGTAATTCAAAGAATAAGTAGACAGAAAATCAGTAGGGATATAGAAAACATAACAAACCATCAACTGACTGAATCTAACTGGCATTAATAAAACATTCATGCAATAAAAGCAGAATACAGATTCTTTTCTATGTAGGCTACATTCAGTGTCATAAAATGATTTTTAATAGTTTTTTAGAAAATCAGAAGCATATTATGTATGTTCTTTGACAACAAGAAACTGAATCAAAGATCTACAACAGAAAGATACATAAGACATACACAAATATCTTCAAATTATACAACATATTTCTGAGTAATTTGTGAGTAAAGAAAAAGTAAGAGGAGCAATTAGAAGACATTTTGAACTGACTACAAAACAAATTTTATCAAAATATGTGGAGCACTGCTAAACAGTGTTTCAAGGGAAATTTATAGCACAACTGGTTACATTAGGAAAAAGTTCTCAAATCAGTGATCTAAGTTTCCATGTTAAGAATTTCCAAAAAGAAGAGTAAATTAAACACAAGACAAGAATAAGATAATTTCATTTTAGAGCATAAACCAAGGAAATATTAAACAGAAAAACAATAAGAAAAAAAACACAACAAATCCAAAAGCTGATTATCTAAAGAGATCAATAAAAAGAAAAAAATGATTTCTACAGCAGTCAGAACATAAAGGAAGTAGATGTAAATTAATAATATCAGAAATGAAGAAAAAGACATTACTACAGATCCTACAGGCACAGTGAGGATAATAAGGTAATATTATAGATGACTTTATGTCAACAAATTTAACATTTTAGATTCACAACCTAATTACTAGGTGAAAAATAATCTTATTTTGAATCTACCTCATTTTTAAACAGAAACAATGTTAACATATTTAACTCAGTAATCATGTTTTATATCAATTCAAATATAAACAATATGTCCATTTTTCTCAACCTTAGAACCTTTTTGTAAAATGACATGTAACTGATGCTTTTTGTCAAACTATAGTATCAATTCCTGGCTATGTAAAATACTACAGGCTAAAGTCTCTACTGGATAAAGGCAGAACCATTTCAACAATGCTTTCCCTTTTATATTAACAAGCAAAACAAATTTGTCTATTGAATATATGTAGCCTTGACTTATCTTATGACCCTTATAGATTCCAAAGATTTTCTGAGAAAAAAATTACAATGACAATAATGCTATGAAATGTGAATCTGTTAAACCACCAGATTTTTTTAAACAAAAATTCAACTTAATCAAAAGGTATTTCATGAACTTTATATTTATTTGAAAAGCTATTTGGAATAAAATTAGAATGATAACAATTATAAAGTGTAATATCTAATAGGAACCATAGTTTTTTTTAACATGCAAGATTTAGTTTGTACAAATGTAACTAATTAATAACATCTGAAATACATTCTCCCACAGGACAGATGACCATCTGGTTGACCTTACACTAGATCAATAGGGAAGGCAAATGTGTAAATCAATGTTTCCCAAATGTTATCTCTGCATCATTCTACTACAAGAAGGGATAAAACTTGGATGTAAGAAGAGATCTCATTTCACACATTTTAAAATTGACTTTGTTAATTGGACTGTAAGGCAAGACTGAGAGGATTCTTCTAAAGTTCCATCCAGAAAGAGACTGGCAGAAGACCAAGTAATGGTGAAGGAAAATAATTCAAGACAAAAGAGTCAGGAGGCAAGGAAATTCTGAGAATATAAAGACACAGATGATATAATTTGATGTTATTTGAATTTCCTCAGAATCATTTTCCAACTCATAATATTTGGCTGAAAAATAGTGATAGAAATTTTGAAATAAATAAAAGTATACACTATATGTATTTTAATTAATATATGTTCATATATGTGTCACCCTTACAAAGTTCTATATTTTGATGTAAAGAGTAAACCACTTTGGAAGAAATTTAGTAACTTATTGTGATATACAGAAAAGTTGTAATAAAATGAGAAACTTTAAATAATAAGAAATTTGGAAAAGGTACACTGAAACAGGTGCACTGTCTAATCTATTAAGAAGAGGATGATGAGCTGATTACAATTTATACCTTTTAACACTTTTTTTTGTCCGAGGTATTTTTCCTATGATAATATGTCTAAAATATAGTTCACTTCAGGAGTTTTTTGTATTAATTTAGAAATTATGGAGTTTCATTATTTGTTCTCCCTGTTGATATATATCTTTAATACAAATAAAGTGATACTCTGTATCTCTGGTTATTTCCTAGCATGACTCTTCAGAAAAACAAAATATCAGGAATTGGTAGAAATCTCAGATCAAAAGCTTATCGCATCATGCTGTACTCTACATATGCTATAAATTAAGGTAAGTCTCATTCTGCAAGAATCTGTTTTGACTTTGAGAGCATTTAAAATATTAGACATGGAGTATTTTAAAAATCCCATCACAACTTCTAGTCACTTTATATATAGTAGTTACTGTCCTACTTAGTATTAGTTTGGTTTTAAAAGATTATACTAATTAATTTCTTCTGTAAAAGATAAACTGTAAAGTCTTTCAAATATGAACTTGATGGATTATCTCTGGTGATACACGTGCTTTTACAGTTTACAAATTTTGGGTTAAGTTTGGGTTAAAAAAAAAAGTTTGGTCAGTTTTGATGTATTAGAGAGAACAGGTTCAGATAACTAACCTGTGGGACCACTCCATCTTTCTACATATTGGGAGACATATAGAAAAGAGAAATTGCAATACACCCTAATGCCTTTATTTTTCATTTGATTAGATATTTCATAGTTCTCAACTTGGAAGAAAAGGTATAAGTAGACTACAAGATGTTACAGTAATCAAAAAAAAAAAAAAAGACACTTCAAAGGGTCTGTTTTCCCTTTCTTCATAACTTAACTGGACAGCCATGGGTTTTTAGTGGAATGACTGGCTTAGAAGCTAAAGAAGCAATTAGAAGGTCACACACTCTAAGTTCTAAATAAAGCTCTTTCAGTGCTTATCATAACCTTGGGGAAAGCCCTTAGTGACTTAAGAAGGAAAGAAAAAAAATAAGATATCCATGTGACTGATAAGTGTCAGTCATACTGCTGTTTGAAATTCAAGATAATAGAGTGTTTCAAAGACACTGCTATAGAAAGTTCTGAGAGTTTACTGTTTCTCAAGTAAAATAAAATATGCTCAATGACACCAATGTTTATGAAGAACTTAAGTTGAAAGAAGTAATAAAAATATAAATAACCCTTATTGGCGAGATGATCTTCCTGATCTATTTCTTATCCCATACGTCCAACTAGTATGGGTTATGTGACTGACCAAAATCATCCATCTGTATCTGTAAGTTGTTTGAACTATATACATCAAAGCTCATGGATACATTTGGCAAACCATTTCCTCAGAGGATCTTACACCTTTTACATTTGTGCAAATTTGAAATCACGCCAATTTTCCCAAACTTCTGAAGAAAACATTTGTACACAACAGCAGTCAAAAACATATTTCCAACTATTCTTTTAGATCCTTTTCAATTAATTAGGAGATTTTGCCAACCTCAGGAATGCCTTTTGGAAATGGAAAAAAAAAAACACCATTAGAACAACATATGGAGAAACAAGTTTGGAGGCCAAGACCAAAACTTATGAAGAAAAATTTTAAGTAATTAAACTTGCATAGACTTCTCTGCTGATTAGCATTAGCACATTGAGGGTGTTTCTCAAACACCAGGTGACTATTAAGAAGAAACTTCAAAAAGGGTAGAATATACTTCAAGCATTTTCATAAACACATGTAGTAGAGAGCTTTTGCCTATGAACACATAATTTAAAATAGCCATGTCCTCCAAAAAGCAGTCCAGTAAATATTTTTAAAATTAATCAACATTCAATAATATTTTACTGTGTTTTATTATTAATGTTTGAATCTGGATGTGAAATTTTTAAAAAGACTTCAAATAACATTTTTCCAGAGTATTTATCTTACCATCAAATGTTAAATAAACTCTTGCTTGGGGCTGAGACGATCCTTTTACACTGATAGAACAAACAAATACTCCAACCAACACGAAAATTGCCTGGACTGCCATTTCTTCAGATTTGCAAATTAATATCCAAGAGAAAATACCTTTAAAAGAGAGGTAACAAGTTTGTTATATTTCATTTCACATTTTAGGAGCATACACGTACGTGTGTGTGTTTGTGTGTGTGTGTGTGTGTGTGCGCGCGTGCACACACACACACACACACACACACATATAACTAGTGATCTAGACAGAGCACCTTATTCATAAAAGATATATCTGAACTTTTACAGTCATGCAAACAGTAGGAGGTGCTCTGACTTTGTTGCTTCGATGTGAAAAGTTGGATTTAATTCATTTATGTCTGGAAGTCTTTGCAAAAAGAGAAACTGTTTCTTTTTCCAGGAAATAATGCTAATCTTAAAGCAGAACAAAGCAGCTAGGAAAAAGGTATTGATTCCCAAAGGAAACTCCATATTTAAACTTGATCTAATAATCACATAACATTGAAAAGACTTGAGAATGGTACCAGTGGGTATTAGATGAAAACTTGTCTTTCTACCATAAATATTGTAGTAGCAAGAAAAAGTCACATGAAAAATCATGTATACCCACTTGCTTCCACCCTCATTAGCTCTTTTGGAGTAATATCTCTGAAATGATGTTTCTACACATAAATCTATGTGTGCTCAATCCCTGACCACTGAAATCACTCAAATTAGTTATCTGCCAATTTATACAGATGACCATGCAGCTGTTAAATGATGCAGATGAGGTAACCATGGACTAGTGCCAAGTTCAAACCAATGACTTAGTGGTGAGCAATCCACTGAACCATGTATCCCTCAATGCATATTTAAAATAAATCAACCAGAAAGCAAGCTGTCAAAATTCCAAAAGATAAATCAGAGACAGAAGCATTACCTTTTGAAACTGTAGCTATAAAATTGATACATGCTATTAACTAATGTCTGAATACTAAGGAAGATCTGGTAATGGGTAACTAGAGATCTATCTACAGCAGCTCTAGTGGCCACAATATGCAAAACAAACTCAGGACCATGAAAGAAATCCTGTCATTTTGAGTCTAATATAATTATACAATAAAATGACAGAGTTTAATCTAGAAATGTCTTACAGGTTACAACAATGCTAATCTTCAGTATTATATGGTTATTTACATTAAAATCTTAACACTATTTTATTTAAGAAAGAAATGCCACTAAAAATTGAAAAGACTACTTCACTAATACAGAAGAAAAAAAGTATTATATTAATTAAACAATTAAACTGAACACGCCATGTTGAACAACTGAAACATTTTAAACAGTGGATTTCCTAGGTGGTACACATGTCATAAGACTTAGAAACGAAACTGTCTGCCTCTTTTGCCACACAGATGGGAGGAAACCTTAGAGATGTTTGTACTGGTAATTTTCAAATGAAACAGTTTCTTCCTGCTTCCACAACCTCTTCACCTTGTCATACCTAAATTAACTTACAAGAAAACTGATTTTATAGGATAACTTTCCCTTAATGATTTGCTCCCTGGTTTTGTTGACTTTATAATTAAACCAAAAAAAAAAAAAAGCTATAAATATGCCTAACCTTCCTCACTTCATTAAGCAGGCAGATAATTACACATTTTTACGTATTGCTATTATCAGTGTCTTATCTGACATGTCTCACCAAAAGCGACATGTGCTAAAAAGTGAGAAGAATAATAGTGGAGATGAAATGACAGGTCAAATGAAATAAGTATACAGAGCAATGTGATTTCAAGTCTACCTAGCGATGAGAAGTGACTGAAAGCCAAGTGTCTTACATGTGCCCGCCCCCCTCCCCCCATATAACTTCCCTTTAACTCACTTAGACATGCTGTTTGTTGTTTTCACTTCTGATGGAACACTAACAACATGTAAGAAAAGGAATCTTTTATGTCCTCTCGAGCAGTTCTACATCAGAAGGCACGGAAATACTCCACTTTAAACTCTCCGCAGGTGTCATATCTAAAGAAAACTCAAGCAGGGCTCTCAGCAAGGGAAACACTTCCCTGACAAACTGCATGTGCTCTTCAGAATATGTCCAGACTCAAGCACACCGATGTGTAAAAAGTCGATACGCAGAACCAAAAGTTAGGCTTGGTATTTTGCTAAATGTGTAATGCTGACAATAAGGAACCCAGCTTACCGAGATGGGAAGAGATCAGCACGGAAAAGTCATCAATTTGCTACCGGTGTGGCTCCGCGAGTGCCTCTCTAGTCTTTTTCCCAGAAGACCTTAATTTCTAGAGCGTCCCAGCGGTGAAATTCTTTCTTCCCGGTCGTCTGAGTTTCTTTGTAAAGGAATCCTCAGCGTAGCAGTGCCGCGGCACCGGGAGCTCGACTCCGCGTCGCTCAATCAAGCACCTCGGAGTGAATGGAAAGTGGCCGGGCACCGGGGGCGAGCGCTCGGGTGTCCGATTACAGCGACGCGGCGCGCGGCTCGGGCTGCCCGGGCGCGCCGCCCAGCCGGCTAGCCTCACCCGCCCAGCACACCCGCCGCATCTCCGCCGCCGCGAGGCCCCACCCAGAGCGCGCCCGCGAGAGGGTGGCAGGGAGCCGCGAGGGCGGTCGGCGGGCGAGCGGCCGGCAGGGCGGGGCGGGGCCCAGCCCGGGACCCGCTGCCGGGAGACGCAGGAATGCGTCGCTGCAGGCTAGAGGTCCAGCTGCCCGAGTCCGCTCCTCTCGCGGTCCGCGGCGGAGTGAGCAACTCACAGGGTGCGCTCTAAAGCTTTGGTTTGTTACCGGCAGCTCTTGGAAGGCATACAGGATTTGCTTAGCCATAAATATCAAAGTGCAAAGCAGCTTTCTTGCCAGAAAAGGATCACTGCATCCTTTTAAGGCAAAGAGATGCGTTTTTAAAAGGGCACGGGTGTTATCCTTTTCCTGCTGAAGATTTTCTAAAACCGGTAGAGATAAACCAACTATCTCGTCGCAGTTTATCCTTTTAATGGGTATTGTTTCCCATTGCGTTTCCTTAATATCCCTAAGGCAGTAATTCTGTTGACCTCTCCACATTGACTCCTGTCCAGTACTCTTCCCTCCTGGATAGACGTTCCCTCAAAACATAATTACAAGAAATTCCTTAACAATTTTGTGGAAGAAGGCTGTTCTGAACCATGCCAAGAGAATAGTTTACAAACTCAAAGGTATATTTCCAGCACTACTTTCAGGAAAACTGGTTACAGTCTGGAACTGGCTTTAATGTTTAAGTGAAAATTATTTCTACGGACCACAACGGACTACATAGTTGAACAGCGGTAGAAATGAGCTTTGACCCCCATAAAATGAGCAGGTAGTTGTTTAAAAACCACTTTGGGCTACAGCAGCCCACAAATGTCACTGTATGTAGAAAATATGGAATATGATTTCTCCAACTTGTTCTTTATATATATATTTTTTTTCATTTATGAAATAAAGCAGATCACTAAATTCTTAAAAATTGTATCACAGAAAATACTTCTGGGGGTGAAAAATCATTGCTGGTGTGGGACAGTTGAATTAAATCTCAGGTAAGAGGAAGTGAACAGGTGATTAAGGCGTTTCTTCCTTGTGTCTAAGCACCACCTGTCATGTCCTGTCGACATAAACATGCCTAACTCTTTCTGTATAGATGAGCTATGAAGGGATGACATCAAATGCCATTTTAAGAGTTCAAAAGAATGTAAGTTTAGAAGTTCAAAATTATATTCCAGGGCAAATATTATCTTCAAATGTCTATGTTTATGAAGGAAATTACTGATTCAATGGATGGGGTGTTTAAAAGTTTAACACAGTTGAGCTGTTTTTGTGATGATTAGTGCAATAAAAATATGAGCAGCTCCTTAACATAAGTTTTAGTAATGAATTTCATCCACCAAACATCTGACAGTTTTAAAAGGCAGATGCAAACATGAATAAGCACCAAGCACATTTATCTGAAGTACTTCTAAAACTGATTAAGACACCATATACCGAGCACTATTATCTTGCCAGTGATGTCTGAGTCATAAATTAAGGAAGGAGAAGAAGAAATCATTAGAGAAGATTGCTGTGAACCTTCACACAAAGTATATATTTGTTAATTTGGAAATGTGTAGCCACAAGACACTGATTAATTTGTAAATCGATGTAAGGTGGAATATATTTATACATTTTATCTTTAAGTTCCAGGGAACCAAGATAAAGACATGCATGTCAAATGCTGTTTTTACAAGGAAGTTTACTACCTATCTCAGTTTACAAAAATCCAAAGAATTAACTCCATGTTTCACACATATTTACAAAGCTTTGGAAACGATGACAAATAGCTTAGGTTTGGTCGCAGACGATGCAATTTGTGTTGTGATTCTGTCTTGTGTAAATAAACTTCTTTTCAATGTACTTAACTGAATGCATTTTGTTTAATACTGAGACATTTAATAGTATTTGCTTAGTACTGAGATATTTACCATTGGCCTCACCTCAAAATAAGTCATGAAATTATTGATAAGCATTAAGCCAAGGCACATTTAATTAGTGCTCATGCCTGCCTGAAACTTGGGCCATACAGTGAAATTTTAAGAGTGGCAATAGGTGCCCCTAATAAGATTTCTCTCTGCCCCCATTTCTCCAAACTACTCAGAAACCTAAAACACCTTAATAAAACAGGACCTTTATATAAGAAATATTGATGGCCAGTGCCACTTGCCTAGGCTGGGTCTTTGACTCTTTCCCTAGACATGGGAAACAATATGAGCTAATTCAGTGAGCTAGTTTGGGAAAGGAGGACACTGAATAGATCCATAGGAGTAATGACACAATTCAATTTAGAGGCCACAAAGTTTGCCCTCATCAAAGTATCTTGGGAAAAAACAGCCAAGTTAACATATTTAGAATCAGTCTCATTAAGATGTTAAAGAAATGGTGTGGTGTCTTATACACTGAAGTTTCTCTGCTGTAGTGGCCTTATTTTTAATATTTTATATTTTTGATGGTCCTGAAAGAAGCCATTTAACTGTTGGACTGATTTTGAGTGATGTACCCATCTTTTGTTTATGAGTTGTGCAGCTGTGAATTCTCGTTTCAAATTTACAGAACGTAGACTGTTTTCAGATTTTTCTCCATCATGTAGATGAGCTATATGAATCAACTTTATCTAACAAAAGAATCTCAATCCTCCAGAGATGGAAAGTTGTCTTCTTATTGTCATAAGTAATATTTGTCTCAGGAGATTAGAGACTACATTTTTCCAAGCACTTTGTGTATTATATGAATAGCATTCTTTAATGACGTTACTATCTCCAAAAGAGAACACTGAAGCTTTGTCCAAAGTCACACACAGATAGTAAATATTGGAATAGAGTTACTTAAGCGTGACTGACTCACTGCCTTGAGTTCTTGAATATGAACCTGAGCAAGAATTATTCTCCTTCCTTCTCTTCTCTATCTTCTTCCTCTTCTCAACTTCCAGATACTAGCACTTTAAATTTCCTGAGCTTTATCTTTGGAAAGTCTCTGCCTCAAATGGTTATTTACTTTGTTTACATCAGCCTTTCTTCTCCTTAGGTACATTAGCTGCTCTGAGACCAAGCCGGTCAAACAGGTCTGGTCTAGAAATCTGTGTGTGCAATTACTCTCTGTACAGTTGATAGGCTTTAGTATTTCCTTCATTAAAACCATTCTTTATTTTTCAATAAGATGAGTGTACCTCTACTTTCATTCTTAACACATTGCTAATGTATATCCCTGACCCTTGATCTCTTCCTCAGTTGATTAAGTGTCAGACTCTTGATTTCAGGTCAGCCTACATTCTAGGCTTCTCAAACTACAGGGCCACTGGCATTAAACAAACAAAACAGTTACAGTGGTTTGTTCTGGAGAGGAAAACTGGCCAGAAAGGGAATTTTCACTGTTTTCTTCTTTTTACCTTTGTAATTTTAAGCCAGGTAAATGTACAAACTCTTAACAAAATTCAGAGTTTAATTCTTCACCATTTGTTAAATATCTTTCAACATCTCAAACATAATAAAGTGACATATTTTCCAACTCAACCAAAATAAGAACACATTATCTCTAATGTCTACAAATTACAATATTTCAAATGTAAAAGTAGAATATTAAAGAATTTCAGTAAAAGAGTCTGCTGGTGACTTTGCTTTTTTAGTACTTGCACCTGATAAAGTTGTAAGAGTGTTGTGATCATTCACACTTGTATCACAGGGGTGAAATGCAAACTCTGTTTTGTCTTTATTCTAATATTTCATGTAAAATCTCTGTGAGGGGACTACATGACTTTAAGATGAATTTGATACAACTGCCATTGCAAAGCAATCCACCATTATTTCAAAGATAATGCTCATTAGTTGAATATACATATATACATGCATCCACAATCATATTTCTTTGAAGTAAGGCAAACTGTTTTTATAGACCTATTGTATCTAATGCTCTCTTTCTCTTCACCTGGGAGTACAAAACCCTTTCCATATTTATTCTCATGGGAGAGCCAGGAGAGGGTTGCATAAGTGCCTCTGATTGTCAGATGTGTGTAATGAGGCTCAAAAATAATAACCAGCTGGAGTAATGAATTCAGGACTGTTAGTTACGGCTAATTGACTCCAATCTACAGCCCTTTAACATGGTCAGAGGCCTTTTCCATGTAATCTTCAGATTTCACCATTTTTCTACTCTTTATGGATTTTAAATGGTTGACTAGAAAGTAGAGAATCGAATTGTGTAAACAACTTTCACAACCTAGTAGAGACATTCTCATGATGAAAATCATATGCTGAACTCAAGTTGTCCTCTATTACCAGTGACTTCCAGAAGATGGAGAGGGGCATAGAGTAAACTTAAAAAGCATCAACTCCTTATTTTCGTTCCTTATTTTTTGTCATGATACTTAATGCTTTGAAATTTCAAGGGACATTTAATAACTTTAAAGAAGGACATATAATTTTTATTTTTTAACAAACAGACTTAAGTTAAAATATGCAACTCTAAGGGTACATTTCAGTGAAAGACTTCTTGTTGATGGATTGTATCCATTGCAATGGGCTCACTGAACTTTAGACCACAAGTGTACCAGAGGGGGGTATGCTTGAAAGAGCATGTATTATTTACTAAATATTTTACAAAGAGTACTTCTTTTAGTCTCCAAAGAGAAGACAGAAGTATCTCCATTGTGCACACAAGAAAGCTTATTCAGAAATTTGAGGTACCCTTTCCCTACCTGGGCCCCACCCTGAGGCAATAAATTCAGATCTGCCTGTTCCAGAGTCCATGTGCTTCCTGTTTTTCACTGCTATTGGTGCATCAATCTAATAGTCCAATAAATAGGAAAAAGGGAGTGGAGACCCTCACCTCTCTTCGTAGGCTATTTAGGTTCTGAAGAAGGTTTTCTGCTCTTGTTGGATACTAAATATTTCATCCCATAGATTTGTATTATAAATGCAGACATCCTATCTTCATCATGAACCCACAGCTTGAGAGCAGAATCACTGTCTAATCTTCCTGTACATCTCTTAGAACAGTTAGACCTGTAGTGATTAATGAACAACTTGACATGTAGACGGAGGAGGATTTTAGGGAATATGGGGGGAGAAGAGGCAACCAATAACAATTGGCTAGGTAATGGACCGCCCAGTTACAAAACAAAAATTCATGCAAATTCTTTCATCATCCATCCACATACCTTTATAAAATTATATAAATTGGCTTTATTCCTTTAAAATATTTAGTTTGTAAATTATGTGAATTTAGTAAATGTTAACCCAGAAACAAATTTACACAGTGGATTCAAGCCTAAGTAACATGAAACTAATCAATATCAGGGAAGATCAAGTCTGATTTTAAAATTACGGGTCACAGGGGCACCTGGGTGGCTCAGTTGGTTAAGCGTCAGACTCTTGATTTCAGGTCAGGTCATGATCTCATGGCCACTGTGGTTTTGATTTGCATTTTCCTGATGATGAATGATGTTGAATACCTTCTTATATGTCAATTGGCCATTTGTATGTCTTCTTTGGAGAAATATCTGTTCATGCCTTCTACCCACTTTTTAATTGGTTTATTTGTTTTTTGGGTGTTGAGTTGTATAAGTTCTTTATGTATTTTGGATACTAACCTTTACTGGATATGTCATTTGCAAATATCTTCTCTCATTCAGTTGGTTGCTTTTTAGTTTTATTTATTTCCTTTGCTGTGAAGAAACTTTTTATTTTGATGAAGTCATAATAGTTTATTTTTGCTTTTGTTTCCCTTGCCTCAGGAGACATATCTAGAAAAATGTTGTTATGGCCAATGTCATATTGTCCATTCAGTGTCCATATGTCCACTCAGTGTGGAGCCTGATGTGGGGCTTGATCCCAAGACTCTGGGATCATGACCTGAGCCAAAATCAAGAGTCAGACACTCAACCAACTGAGCCACCCAGGCTCCCTGGTCTTTAATCCATTTTGAGTGTATTTTTTGTGTATGGTGTAAGAAAGTAATCCGGTTTTATTCTTTCACATGTAGTTTTCACAGCACCATGTGTCAGAGACTGTCTTTTCCCCATTGCATATTCTTACCCCCTTTGTTGAACAGTAATTGACTATATAGTGGGTTTCTTTCTGGGTTTTCAATCCTGTTCCATTGATGGACATGTCTATTTTTGTGCTAGTACCATACTGCTTTTTTTAAAAATACTGTTTTGATTACTACAGCTTGGTAGTATAACTTGAAATCTGGAATATGATATCTCCAGCTTTATTTTTCTTTTTCAAGATTGCTTTGGCTATTCAGGGTCTTTTTTGGTTCTATACAAATTTTAGGATTGTTTATTCTGGCTCTGTGAAAAATACTGTTGGTATTTTGACAGAGATTGCATTATATTTATAGATTGCTTTGGGTAGAATAGATTTTTAAACAATATTTGTTCTTCCATCATGAGAAAACCATGTCTGTTCTATTCTGTGCTGAGCATGGAGCCTGCTTAAGATACTCTCCCTCTCTCTCCCTCTGCTCCTCCCCTGCCTTCCAGTGCATGTGCACGCACTTACTCTCTCTTTCTATCTCTCAAAATAAAAATAAAATAAAATAAAATAAAATAAATAAAATAAAATTACAAGTCACAGATTACCTGTTATGCCAACTGTCACAAGGGTTACCAAAAAATCTTTTGTTCATTTACTGAAGGATAAGGTTCCAGTTTATTTTAGTAGCTCTTACATTCCCTTTCACTCCTTTGTTAACATTAATCCCTCACTCCCTCTTACCCATTCCTTCCTCTGTCACTTTAAGCTACATATGTATCAAATGCCATACCTTAAATTCTTTGATCACACTGTGCCTCATCACACTTCTGTGGTTTTGCACATGCTATTTCCCCTATTTTTTTCCATCTCATCCACCTAGAAAATTCTCTTATTAATTGAAACTCACCTCAAATAAATCCTCTCTGTAGAAAATTCCTTTTTCTATAATTCTAGGCAAAAGCAGTAATCAAGTCCTGGATGTTATGTATCGATTGGTAACCTTATCAGTTTTGATGTCAAATAAATTTTTATTTACATCTCTAATACCTAACTGTGAGTTCTGCTTGCTTGCCAGTGTTAGTTTTGTTATTTGCAAAATAAGAATTACAACTACCGTTGGGCTGATTGGTTAATTGGATAGTATAATGTGTGTTAACACCTTCTCTCTCATTTCTGTATTCCCATAAATTTGTTTATTCCTTTGCTGTATCACTTAATGTTACAGTTGCATGAACATTTTCTCCATTGATGCCCAACTGCTACAGAACAAGACCCAGGAATCTTAGATATTTTTCAGCCAGCAGCAAAGCCAAGTCTTGTTGGATAAATGGTCATCCAATTAATTAAACCAAACTTTCCTTTCAGTGATGTTCTGTGGACCTTAAAAAGCCTAAATAAAATATTTTATTGTCACTGTTGGTGTTGCATTCAAACACGTGCAATTTCTTACAGGCTTCTTAAGTAACCATTTTCCAAGGTTCATAACTTTACTCTCAATGGTAATTATGTTGTATTTTTCCCTTTAGGCCATATTTGAATTTTAATTTGAGTTTGTAAAAACTGTGGGAACATTTGAACTGGCTGATTCTTGATCATCAACTACTATAGGAACAGGTGGTATGAATTAATCTTAAATTCTTTTTCCATTTAAGTTTCAAAATTAAAACTTGGAAAATATGTTTTGAGTTCTTTGTGTAAAATTTAAAACAAGATTCTGTGAAAATCTTGTTGCATTAAACATAAAAATAAGAGCAGATTAAAAAGAAACTAGTAGCAGAAATTCTTGGCATAGAAAGAGAAAAAATATCTGTTTCCAGAAATTGGATATAATTTTGTTTCTCTTTATGTTTTATTCCAGCTTTCTTCTACCAAGGTCTTAATCTGAAGCAACAAGAATATAATCTTTTAAGAAATCAATTTTCTAATTTTATTTTCATATTTTAATCTATCAACTTTTAGATTTCCATCTCCACTTCTTTCTTTATTTTTAAGGTATATATCATTTACAATAATCTCAGATACTAAACATCTGGAGTAATCTAATGCATTAATAATAGCATGGTGTTTAAAAACTTGCTTTACCAAAAGATTCTGCAGTTTATCCAAAAGATTCCTTTAATCAGCATATTCCCCTAATATATCCAAGTTAAAAATATACATACATGCGTTGGTTTTCAAAAATAGCTATGATTGAAATAGTTATAATACATGTCATCAATAATACCAAATATTCAGTTTTAAGATACAGTGAGGAAATTAATGCAAAACTTTTGTAATTATTAGCATAGTATTTCAGGGATATATGGTATACTCTGTATTTATCTACAGCAAACCCATATTAACTAGGAAAAACAAGCATTTGTACCTCATGATTATAGAAGCTTTGAAAATTTTATAAAAGTAAACTTTATTGAGAAGCATGGAGCTGTGACCAGGGAATCAAGTGTTATTACTGGATATTTTTCTCCTTGATACCTTAGAAAACATAAATGTGCACCTATAACTCCAGAAAATCACTGGGTGAGATTTTATCTAGACAACTCTTCTTTTCAATATGAACAATTTGTCTTCCTTATTTTAAAAAGCCTACCCCCTAACTTCTAACACACATGCATATATTTTGAAAAAGTGTCCTATTAAAATGTTTTAGGAATATTCCGACCCTGGGTCTGCAGTGTTTAAGAACAAACACTAAAATATACTGTAATTCTATTATAACATAGGTATACTGAAGACATAACCTTAATTTTTCCAGTACAAATTAGTTCTGTGCATCCATTTATCAATGTTGTTACTGTCTATGTGTGTGTATAGAGACCAAATTGAAAAGGTTTCTACAGTGCAACAGTCTAATATTAGGAAATGCTTCATTATTTGAGTTCCACTTAATTTAAATCTCTTGAGTGTGTTATAAGCTCTTTGGTAATAATATATTGTTTCTCCATGGGATTTATCTTCTTTACATACCTTACCTTATGTATCTCCTGAGGTACAATTTGATTATATGACACATTTATACAAGATATGCATATTTGATTCATTTTGTTTTCCATTTTAAGGCTCTCTAAACCCATAATCATCTGTTTTTTTTGTTTTTTTTTTTTTAAATTTTTTTTCAACGTTTTTTATTTATTTTTGGGACAGAGAGAGACAGAGCATGAACGGGGGAGGGGCAGAGAGAGAGAGGGAGACACAGAATCGGAAACAGGCTCCAGGCTCCGAGCCATCAGCCCAGAGCCTGACGCGGGGCTCGAACTCACGGACCGCGAGATCGTGACCTGGCTGAAGTCGGACGCTTAACCGACTGCGCCACCCAGGCGCCCCTCATCTGTTGTTTTTATTCTTTTTTGCACTCCCTCCCTTATCAGCCTTTTAAAAAATTTATTTGGGATAATGATTTGAATGAAAGCAAAATATGGTGGGAGTATCTACAAATTAAACACAAGAAATTACTTTTAATGGAGGAAGTAACCTTGAAACAATGAGTCATTAAACAATGCACTGCTTAACACTCAGTGAAGTTTTGAATGTGCCGTGTTTAATTTTCTCTGGTTTGGAAAGGCAAACACGTGTCCTTTGCTTTTAAAGTTTAACATTTTCCCCATATTTAGACTTGAAAGAGATAATCTATTCACTGTGCAGTTTCATCATTTTTAAGCTAAGATTTTACAGGTTGACATAAGCTCAAATATGAATCTCCTTTTCTCAGGCATCATAGCCTGGTGACTAACCAAATCATATTGATGATCCATATTTTATTAACATGCCAGTTTACACAATAGTTTAACCCAAATAATGTACGGTCTTTTAGAATTTTTTGAAATGTTTCTTACATGGTGTTACAAATCAATACAGTAAGCCACCCTGGTACCTACAACCACTGTCCCTTTCCTCTTGTACTGTCAACTCCTCACTGTCATCTCTGAGACAAAAAGCCCATGCCTGCTGCTGAAATATGGAAGCATTTAGGGAATCAAAATTTTGCTTTCTACAATTCCAAAGAAAGTTGGAGGTGGAGGGAAATACTTTATTTCCCATTTCTTATAATTTCTAACAATTGAGTTTGCATCCTACTGTCTTAAGGAATTTTGCAAGGAACAACTCTGTTAGCATTTACAGCTTATATTTTTAGCATATCCTATCTTCTACACCTCAACCAAGATTTGAAAACAATGAAAGGTAAGGACATAAGTCTGAGTGAAACATAGGAAAGACAGAATGCTGTACTCAGAATCTCCATCTCTTCCTACTTTTATTGGGTCATCACCATTTAGCCCTGCCACATCCCCTGGAATGCTCTCCCTCCATGTAGGCCGTGACTACATTGTCTCAACTACAATTTCCTCAGCTTTCTGAATTATATCAGCGTTACTCAGGAGGAATTATGGGTTCAATTGTGTTTCTCAAAAATATATGTTGAAGTCCTAACCCCCCGTGCCTGTGAATGTGACCTTTTGGAAACAGTCCTTGCAGATAACCAAATTAGGAGGTCATTAGAGTAGGCACTTAATCCAATATGAGTGGTATCTTTCAAAGAAGAAGGCCTTGAGGTGTCTGGGTAGTTCAGTCACTTAAGTGTCAAGATCTTGATTTCAGCTCAGGTCATGATCTCACAGGTCATGGGTTCGAGCCTAGTATAGGGCTCTGCACTGACAGTGCAGAGCCTGCTTGGGATTTTCTCTCTCCCTCTCTCTCTGCCCCCCCCCCCTACTTGCACACACGCTCTCTCTCTCTCTCACAAAACAATTAAACATTTAAAAAATAATAAGAAAGTTAAAAGAAGAAGGCCTTGTGAATATGGTGGTAGAGATTTGAGTTACATTGCCACAAGCTAAGGAATATCTGAGGGCTACCAGAAGCTGGAAGAGACAAGGAAGGATTGTCAGAGAGGGCTCAAAGGAAGCATGGCACTGCTGATACCACTGAGTTTGGACTTCTAACCTCAGAACTGTAAGAGAATAAATTTCTGTTGTTTTAAGCCACCCAGTTTGTGGCATTTTCCATGGCAGCAATAGGAACTTAAGTAATACTAATTTATTTTCTGCTCCTGCTGCCTACACTGTGCTATCTTCTTTTCTCTGGATCATACTATTTGCTGCAAATTAACATTGTGTGAGAACTTGGACAAGTTCTCTATTCTCTTTCAGCTTCAGAATCCTGACTTGTCCAATGATGTTTCCTTCCCACAACCGTGTAGCTTAAACCAAGTAACAATATAAAATATCTGACATGTATCGGGAATCATTGATCATTTCCCTGTTTCACTAGAAGTTATAGATATGTATGTGTGATGATTAATTTTATGTGTCTGCGTGGCTGGGCCACAGTGTTCAGATATTTGGTCAAACATTATTCTGGTTATTTCTGTGAGAATCTTTTTGGATGGAATTAACATTTAAATAAGTGGCCTTTGAGTAAAGTACACTACCCACTATAATGAGGGTGAGCCTCAGTCAATCAGTTGAAAGTCTGAATAGAAAAAGACTGACCTCTCTTGAGCACAGAGGAATTCTGCAACAGATGTCCTTCAAATCTAAACTGAAACATTGGCTCTTCTTTGGATCTCCTACTTGCTAGCCCATCCTGAAGATTTGGTACTTACCAGCCTGCATAACCACATGAACCAATTCCTTAACATAAATCTCTTTCTATAATGCACATATTCTACTGGTTCTTTTCTTCTGGAGAACCTTAATATAGTATGTATACATGGATCAGCATACATGCATATAATACCTAGCAGTATACACTGAGAAATCCTAGAAGCAATGACACCATCACAACAAGCACAGCCAATACCTAGCTAGACCTTGGTCTCTGAATACCATTCTCCAATTAAAAGGAATCAGGGCGCTTTGGAGAAATGGCTGGTTCTCGGACTGGGGCAAAAATAAATAGGTGCACCTGGGTGGCTCAGTCAGTTAAGCAACTGATGTCAGCTCAGGGCATGATCTCATGGTTCATGGGTTCAAGCCCCATGTCGGACTCTGTGCTGACAGCTCAGAGCCTGGAGCCTGCTTCAGATTCTGTGTGTGTGTGTGTCTCTCTCTACCTCTCCCCCCCGCTCTCGTTCTGTTTCTCTCCGTCTTTCAAAAAATAAATAAACGTTTAAAAAAATTAAATAACAAACAAACAAACAAACAAAGAGTCTGGATTGTCTTGTATTTCCAAAAAGCAAAGAACTGTTAAAAATGAAACACTTCAAAGAAACACAACTTAAAAAGAGTTCTCATGGGCAAATTTGGAACAATTTCAGGAACAAAATAAGTAACATAGTACTAGGTTTGACTAAAGTATAAAATAAGTATACTTGAGTCCATACTGATGTAAATGACAAAATGAATAAATAATTGAAGGAGAAGAGACAAATGTTTCTCCCCAGAAGAATTCCACATAAGAGGTGTAGTCACTACCCCCTCCAGCAGGTGAAGATTAATTTCTGTCTCCATACATGCTTGTGGCCTAGACTTAATGACTCACTTCCAAAGAATAGAGCTACACAAGGGGAAATAGCAACTATATCGTGGAGAACCACAGAAAACACTAACATAACCAAGTAATTAAGATTAATATCATGAGTGATATAATTTAGATAGCATGTACTTCTGATAACGTGAAGAGAAGGGCACTTCACCGGTTGTATTCTTTCCAAAATCCATGACCATGGTGTAATACTGAGAAAACAACCAACAAAGCAAAATTAGAAGGCATTATGCAGAATACCTGTCCAGTACTCCTCAGGATTGTCAAGGTCATGAAAAACAAAGAAAGACAGAGAAACTGCCACAGATCAAAGAAGAGTAGGGAGGCCTGAAAACTATGTGCAAAATATGACCCTGGATTCTAGATCTGGAACATGGAGGACATTATGAAAAACTTGGTGAAATCCAGATAAAGTCGAATTCAGTTAATAGTAATGAATCAATGTCAGTTTCTTAGTTCTTTCTTTTTTTTTTTTAGCTAATTTTTTAAAGTTTATTTATTTTGAGAGAGAAAAAAAGTGCAAGTAGGGGAGGGGCAGAGAGAGAGGGAGGGGCAGAATCCCAAGCAGACTCCACACTGTCAGCCCAGAGTCCAATGCAGGGCTCTAACCCATGAATGAACCATGAGATCATGGACTGAGCCGAAGTCTGACGCTTCACTGACTGAGCCACTCAGGCATCCCAGTTTCTTAGTTCTGATAAATGTACCACAGTAATGTAAAATGTTAACACTGGAAGGAATTGAATGAAGGTATATGAGAACTCTATACTATCTTTGTCACTTTTCTCTAAATCTAAAATATTACAAAAGAGAAAGATTTTTTTAAAGTAGCGCTGATTTTAAAAAGCAAATCGTAGAGATGGACTTAATAATAAAAAATAGCAGTTCTCTGGCTAATTCCTGTTTTCCTCCAGTCCCACACTCTAATTTTAAACATGTGTAAAGGTATATTAACATTTCTTACTCAATTTCAGAGGTGATCTTTTGTGTCCGTGGAATGATAGGTAGAAGCAGAGAATTCATAAAATATATCATTTGTTTTCAATTTTCTCTTCCTGTAAGAGTGAGATTATGATTATTGTTACTTTGACTTTTGTTTATCTTGTAAATTATATTCTTACACTTTTATTCATTATTCCGTTAACACTTGCCAGTGTCTCTCAAAATCTCATTTCGTAAAATCTGTATGTTATTACTACCCAAAACTTTTTCTTCAATTCTTCTCCAATGTCTTCTCTTCAGTCATGTGAGCATTTTCTTACATGTTGTTAAGGTTGGTTACATTTTAGTCTGTTCTAAATAATAAATAACACTTCTGGTCTTCATGTATAGATTACTTTTTTTTAATGTTTATTCATTTTTGTGAGAGAGAGAGCAAGTATGTGCTTGCATGAGTGGGGGAGGGGTAAAAACAGGGGGACAGAGGATATGAAGCAGGCCTTGCACTGTCAGCATAGAGCCTGATGCAGGGCTGGAACTCATGAACCATGAGATTATGACCTTAGCTAAACTGACACTTAACAGATTGAGCCACTCAGGCGTCCCTAGCTTACTTTTTAAAATTGAAAGGCAGTATGAGGCCTTTCTTATTCATACCCACCTAAATAGTATTGCCATGGAACCTGTGATGACATTTTCTATTCTATACTTTTAGTCATTTATTCCATTATTTATATCTATCCTGGAGTTTAAAGTTTAAGGTGACTTTTTTTTTTTTTTTAGAGACACACATAGAAAGTGAGAACAGGGAGAGGGGCAGAGAGAAAGAATCTTAAGCAGGCTCTGCCCTCAGCACAGAGCCCGACATGGGGCTTGATCCCACGACCCTGATATCATGACCTCAGCCGAAATCAAGGGTCTGATGTTCAATTGACTGAGTCGCTAAGGTGAACTTTTTTTTTTGTAGTCTTTATCATGTTTTATGTTCTTCAAAGTTCTCAAAGTAACAAACCTATGAAATTCTCTTTTCTTCCTCATGAAATAACTCCCTTCTCCACCGTTCATTGCCCTGCTGCAATCGAGGCTGATTACTCTATAAAATACTCTGGTACATATCTGTATGACTCTCTCAAGGTTTCGATTCTTTTTTTTCTACATTCCATTATGTTCATCTTCCTCTTTTGGGGCTAGTTTGCCAATTTACACTTTAATTTTTCTGCAACCTATACTTAAGGAACTCCCTTTAAAAAGACTATGTGGAGGGGCACCTAGGTGGCTCAGTCGGTTAAGCATCCGACTTCAGCTCAGGTCATGAACTCATGGTTCATGGGTTTGAACCTGCATCCAGCTCTGTGTTGACAGCTCAGAGCCTGGAGTCAGCTTCAGATTTTGTGTCTCCCTCTCTGCCCCTCCCCAACTTGCGCTGTCTCTCGCACTCTGTCTCAAAAATAAATAAAACTTAAAAAAAATTAAAAAGTCTATGTGGAAAGTAATATTCTCACACCTTAATTGTGTGGAGATGATTTTCCATCCACCGTTCTCTTCATATGTTCCAGTATGAAGACTGGTCAACTCTGGGGGCACTATACCACTTTCTTCCAGGATTCAATTTTGTTAAGAAGTCTCATACCAGTTTGATTATTATTCCTTTGTAGTTAACCTGTTTCATCTTTTTCTTTGCCATACTGAAATTTTATGATATTTTACTAAATGTATATCTTTTTCACATCCTTCCCTAAGTACTCAGCTCTTTTTTATTTTTAACTTTTTTTTAACATCTATTTATTTTTAAGAGAGAGAGAGAGTTGAGGAGGGGTGAAGAGAGGGGGACAGAGGATCTGAAACAGACTCTGTGCTGACAGCAGACAGCCCAATGCAGAGTTCAAACTCACAAACTGAGCCACCCAGGCACCCCAGTACTCAGCCCTTTTAATCTGTAAACTTATGCCTTTAAGTTTCAGAAGTGATTGTCTATTAATTTATTTTTAATTCTCTTCCTTGTATTTTCTCTCTTCATGCTTCCTAGAAATTTTTATTAGTTTGACCTATGTCCCCAGGACTGATCTTCTATCTTTTTTAACTTCTTGAGAAATTTCTTTGACTTTATATTCTAAACTTCTTAGTGAATTAATTGCAGGCAATAAATTGTTAATTGCTAGGAGATCACTTTTGTTCTCTGATTATTCCTTTATTATAGAATCCTATTCTTATATGATGGGTACAGTATATTCTTTAGAAAAGCCTAATGAGCCTATTATATTTTTTATGTTTTATTCTCTTTTATGAATTATCTGTTCCCTTAGGGTCATTTTTGGTTTGTTCACTTTGGCTTTTTCATGTTTCATACTCTTCTAAACTTTCCTGTGAACTTCAGTCTTCCATTTATGTGGACTCATGGTTATCAGTCTTTATGTGTGTGAGGTATTTGCTGATTGCCAGACTGCTTGGAATGAGGTCAGGAAATTGGATTGCTACGTACTTGGATCCCTAACTATCAAAATATAGGTGGTCTTATGATAGCTGGTCTTACGATGACTATTTCCAGACATACAACAACTCTTAAAGGTTCATTTTTGATCTTAGAGTTAAAAAGCTGCCTGCCAAGTGTTCTACGTTGAGTTGCAATAAACAGAGTAGGCCAATTATTCCAACTACAACTTTAAATTAATCTTCCATCTTTTATGGTTACTGCTACCCCCAGTTCTTAACCTTCTTGTAGTTTTGTAGCACATACTGATTCTTTCCTCACCAACTGCTGCCTTCTCCCCATATTCTCTAGGTCACACATTCTTTTTCTTTCTTGCTTGCTTTCTTGCTCTTTCTCTTTCTTTCTTTCTTTCTTTCTTTCTTTCTTTCTTTCTTTCATTTTGAGTGAGAGAAAGAAGGAGCAGAAGCGGGGGATGGGTCAAGAGAGAGGGAAAGAGAATCCCTGTTAGGCTCCCTGTTAGGGCAGAGCCCAGTGTGGGGTTCGAACCCACAAACCATGAGATCATGACCTGAGCAGAATCAAGTGTTGGATGCTTAACTGACTGAGCCACCCAAGTGCTTCTCTATCCTTTTTCAATAGTATCACTTTATGATATGCTTTCCATCTTCTAGAAATATGTCAAAATCTCATGAATAGCCCCATTCTGCTCACCTGGTTGTTACATTTCCTTTAATATCCCTTTACCACAAAGTTAACTGGGAAAGATATAAATACAAATGCTCCATCTACTCATTAGATAATATCTCTTCTAATTTAATAAATTAATATATATATATATATTAAGTAAGTAAAAATATATGTACTAAACATATTCATGTAAAATTGTTTATGTATTCACTAGTCTTAAGGACTTTGCAAGTCTCTGCATCTCCTTGTAAGGATATTTTTCTTTATCACCAGACAGTAAAATTGCCTTCTGATGTGTGGTGGAACAGTGACTTCAATGACATTTTAATGGATTTTAAGTGGATCCTGACCCTGACCTTATCTTATTTGAATGTGGCTTTCTGTAAACCACTAAACCCATGTTCTTTATTCAGTGAACTTATGTGGAACAAAGCCAGTACCTTCCTCACTTGTCATTAATTTCTTTTGTTATGTGATGAACCAATATTTGTAAATCATTTTACTGATATGATAAATTAGTGATAAAGTTATTTTTAATTATGGTATAAAAGGAATATTGATGCACCAAATTTTGGATTTGTGCATCTGGGTTAAACATTCCATGTGATGCCATTTCCAGTGTCAGAAATGGCCTCTGTTTAATGTACGGCCATTACAATGATATCTAGGCCAACTTGTGTTTCTCCACTGCAGGTATTTATAGAATTTCCTTATGTGCCTGCCTCGTCTCTTTAAACTACTTATTGTAAAAACCTGGCCTTTTTCACTTCTGTATATAAAGTTAAATTAAAAGCAAATGCATTAAAACAAAAAGTTTATAACCACTATATTTTGGTTGTGATAATTAACATAATTTTATGGAGGGGCACCTCGGTGGCTCAGTCAGTTGAGCATCCAGTTTTGGCACAGGTCATGATTTCACCATTCATGAGTTCGAGACCCATGTGGGCTCTGTGCTGACAACTCAGAGCTTGGAGTCCACTTCAGATTCTGTGTCTCCCTCTCTCTCTGTCCTCCCTTGTTCACACTCTGTTTCTTTCTCTATCACAAAAATAAACATTAAAAAATTAATATAACTTTATACAAGTTATTAATACACACTTCCCTTAATATAGAATATTCCTTTAGTTTTTCTTTTGGGAATAGTATTTTTATCTAAAAACTAGTTTTATACTTGATTAGATTAAAATCTCGTCAAGCTGCCTTTTATTCCTAAATTATCTGTAATGCTATTATCCTAGAATTAGAAGGAATCTTTGAAATCATGTTGCCTAATTCATTCTTAATACCTATAGAAAATGATGCTTGAGTTGGTTGGTGAATAGTTAGAATAATAAAACTAATATGCATTAAAGCCTAAGATAGAATCAATACCTGTTAGTTACCAGTCCAGACCTCTTTCTGTTGTCACCTTGTGTTCACCATATTCTCATACCTCAGTAAACTAGATATTCATTCTTCATGGGTTCGGAGAACTTGGTTCTCAGGAAATCAGTTCATTTACTACCGTACAGAAATTTGTCATTTACTGTTGTACAGGAATCCAGAGTCCTGGTATCAACAGATAAGATCTTAGAGGTCATTCAATCTATTATACTTATACCTTCTGTACCCTTATAATGTGTATCATGTTTAATATTGTATAGGCTTAATATATGCATATTTTTGTATTCAGTTTATATCCTATGCATATGTTTAAATCTTGATTTTTTTATTCAATTAAAACTATTTATTGAGTACTTACTACATAAAAAGCATATAGCACTTTACATATATTATCTGATTTAATTCTCATAATGACCCTGAGAAGTTTTCTTGTCCCCAGTTACAGATGAGGAAGCAATGCTGACAAAACAGTCTTTGAGTGCATGAACATCTCACTTTGTATCTCATGGAGCAGGAATTCCACTTCAAATCTATTTTTCCCACAGTCTATATTGTTAACAGTACTTTTCTTTGGATCCTCACCTTTATGTTCTTCAAAAGTGCCAAACTTGGTCTCACTTTGGGGTCTTCTGCCTGGGAATGCTCTCCCTTCTTGCATGCTTCACAACTTCTAGTATTTAAGATCTAAGTAGAAATGTCAGCTCTTCAGAGAATCCTTGTTCATTTATTTGTTTATATTTTAGTTATTATTTTAATTATGCAGGCATTTACTTTTTATTCTTATTTTTAGTGAGTAAATTTTTCATAACTTATTTTTATCAATCTATCTATGTATCTATGTATCTACCTATCTATCATCTTCCCATGGCTCTTTCTCCTCACTAGAATGTAAATTCATGATAGCAATACATGTATCTCTTTCACAACTATAATCTCCCTAGTCCAATGCCTGGCATGAAGTAGCTCTCAAAAATTATGACTTGAATAAATGAATTGCACAATTACAGACTCTTAGCACTTTTTATGTTATTATAATCTCATCATAGGAATCAATGAATATCTTTAACAAAATAATTTATTTTCAGTTATAGCACATCATCTAGAAGATGTGTTATAATTTACTTAATAATTCTCTATTTTTCATTGTTTTAAATATTTAGTTTGCTTTTAACTTCTTATTGCTCTAAATTAAAGTTTCTCAATCTTGGCACTATTGGAATTTTGGTCCAAATATTTCCTTACTGGGGATGGAAGTGGAATGCTGTCTCTTGCATTGTAAGATGTATAGCATCTTGGGCCTTTACCCACTAGAAACTGGTAACTTCCCCATCCCCAAATTGTGAAAAAAAAATCCCCCCAAATATGGCCAAATGTGCCAACCTCCAGTTGGGAACCACATCTCTAAATCATGCTGCAATAAATACCTTTAGGTATAAAGCTTCTTTCCATATGTAAAAGTATTTCCAAGGGTTAACATTCAGATTCATTTTATAGATGGAAAAATAGAAGCTTAGAGAGTAAAACACCTTGCCAAAATTTACACAGTTATGAAGTGGCGAAGTTGGAATTTTATCCCCAATCAATATAAGTTCAAGGATCATGTTTAATCATGTTTCAGAACCCCTAAATGAAGGACCAACATACTGTGGCCCCAGACTACAGTAACTTGCTTTTCTGTCCCCTGCTTCACCCTACTTCTACTCCTTTTTTTCCAGATTATCTTGCTCTCTTCCATCCTGCCTTCTGGTAATCTATTCTCTTATCTCACACTTGGAGATTCCTATTTTCCCTTTTTCTCCTTTTTCACTTACCTCTCCTTTTGTCTTGGTCAGGTTCCAAAGAAGCAGACCCTGAGCCAAGGACATATGTGTAAGTGATTTATTAAGGAAGTGCCCCCAGGGGATACTGGTTCGGGAGTTGGAGGAAGCGGGAGAGAGAAGGGAAGGAAGCCAAGCAACAGTGCAGATGTAGACTCAAGCCTAAGTCTTCAGCCTGCAGGGAGCTCTGAAGTATACACTGTGTCTTAGAAGCACCCCGATTGGAGGCAAGAGAGCTGTTTTCACAGCATCTGACAGGCTTCCGTCATTGTTGAGAGGTAGGAGAGAGATTGCTGAATACACATCAAACCATTAACAGCCCAGAACCCCCACACCAGAATGGTAAAGAGAATCCAAATGGATCTGTGAAGAGGCCCTACACTGTCCACTACATATTTCTCAGATGTTGAGTCAACTCTACCATAAAATTTACCATCTGCTCCCTGTGTCCTGTTCTTTGACCACTCTACTAGGTCCTGGCTAATAAAGCAGTAACATGTAAGCCAGATTTGAGTAATGGGTTTGGGATAGCCTCCTTTGGGAATCTTTGGTCTTTACTACAAAAAAAAAAAAAAAAAAAAAAAAAAAAAGGGAAGGAGGAAAGAAAAGAAAGAAAGAAAGAAAGAAACTGTGTGTGAGAATTCATTGATACTCTGATAAGAGATTGCTGAATCAAAAGTGGCCTCTTGAGGGGCTCCCATTTCAAGGCTCTGTCTTAGATAGAACTGGACTTTTTGGTCTGAGAATAATGGCAATTATCTAACCTGGGGACAGCTGGTGCCTTCAGGGGTAGGGGATTAATTTTGTAGTTAGAAGCTAGTCATCTTCTGATTCATAAATACAAACTCATTGTTATAAGCAATACACCAAGGACAGGCAGGAAGGACACAGCAAAGACAATTACAGTCTTCTTTCTGTGCCATAAAGAAATTGTCACATGAGCCTGGACAAACAAATTCCTACAAATGAGGATCATGCAACTATTGCCCAATAAGTTCAACAGAATGATTGCACTTAGTCTTAATTGCCCAGTTTCTGTCATAAAAAATTAAACACTGGAAAACACAGCGATACATAATATAAAGAGAAATTCTTAAATTTCTTCTTATCAGAGACTGAACACAATCCCCAAAACAAATATCAAGCCATAAAACCCCAATGCAAAATACATTTCTATATGGATATCATATCACTTACAAGAAAAATTTATGTAAGTACTATTTTTTCAACACTCCTGTTCAACAGAATCTTTTATCCTTTCTGTTCTGTTGTTTGGTCACCTTTCTTCTCTCTCTTCTCTTTCCTCTCCCCTTTCTTCCATTTCCAATTTAGTGTTTATTTCTTAAGAAACAAGTTTATAGATCGCTTGGTTATTTCCTTGCCAACAGAGACTTTCTTCACTTTTCAGCTGTAAAAACAACATATTTTACTAACAAATCCATTCCAAAGATAAGTTCTAATATCTGCTGATTAAATAATAATTGTTTTCAATGTGCTTCAAATACATTAATAATATTTGAAAAAGTTATGGTAAGGAGATAGAAGACGTCTTAATATTGCAGTGCTGAAAAAAACTTCCTTTGTATAATCAGATTGTGATTTAGGAACGCTGATTCTAAATAGAAGGCTCAGTTTTCTCTTCTACATCCAGGAAACACCGGCTGATCCATAGCCCTTGCCAGACTTTCATAGCTGCCCCAGACAGCCCACTGCAGAAACTCTGGCTGAGTCATGTCTCTGCTCAGCTACTCAGTAATGAGCCATCTCTAGGGACATTCCTGAGACGTGCCAGAGATGTACTTCTGGTCCCCACCTATTTATTTGTCATGCCCCAAGCCATGCCCACATTAGTGGAATTTCCAGTGCATTGCCCACTCACAAGGACAAAGAGAAAGTTTACAGAATTGCTACTTAATATTACTCAATAAATCAGTAACAGAAGCAATGAATGGAATGGAATGCAAGATTTTTGGCTGTTAGCCCTAGATGGAACCACTTCCTTCCTATGAACACACAGTGGTTAATAGGTTGGCTTGGAGTGCTCTAGGAGAGGGATAGTTTCTAAGTAGTTAATTTTACTCTGAAAATATGGAAAACGTTAACCCCTTCCATAGGGAGGGACTATGCTACTTTTTTTTTTCCTTTTTATTCCCCCTGGATTAATGAGTATTAATTACTCAGGTAATACAGAGTCAGTGAACAAATGTTTACTGATTTTAATAATTAAACAAGATGATTCAAAAGATTTACTGAACAAACATTTGCTGCTTTAATAAATAACATTGTGGTTCATATATGAAGTATATTAGTTAGGTTCTATGAATGCTATACTCTTTCCTTTCAACCAATATTCTAGTTTTATCCCAAGAGAGCCTCCAAAAGAAAATTGCTCCTGCAAATCTAGAAAGGTAGTCATCTGAAAACAAACAAACAAAAACTTAATATAATACAACAAAAATATGTGGGAGACATCAGACGTAGAGATTGCAGAAGCCTCTCTTCGTTTCATCCCTACTTTATTAGTAGTTCATCTGTGCCAAAACCAAAGTACAGGAATGGACAAACTCTCTTTTAGACTCCAGAAAACTGCTTCCTATCCCTGTTTCTTAATTATCTTTTTTGAGATGCCATGCTGCTGTCAACTTCTAAAATATCTCTTCAGTTCCAACACTCCATTTGGTTCCCATTGCAAAAGTCTCAGTGCTATTGGCACTGCTCCCTCAGGAACTTCACCCTCTATCCAGTGTGTTGATGTTCCTGTATTCACGAGCCACACCCTTTCCCCACAGATGGTAGACATTGCTGTTGGATCAACAACATTTTCTGCAGAAATTTCACTTGAGACATGTATCTAAGTGCTTGTGATTTACAGGAATGGGCAAAAAAAGATAAAATCTATTTGCTTCAGTAAATGTAGTCATTCATCTTTTTTGTCCATGCTTCAAAATATCAATAATGTTGCTTTAAAAAAATAAATCTGCATAATCCACTTCCATGTTGAATCTTGGGTGGCACATAGTTTCCTAGAAGATTAAAGGTAAACTCTTTAGTATGGTAGGGTTATAAAAGCAAAGAGTAGGCATTTTCTCTTTCCTTTAAGGGGAAAAAAAATAGAATATTTATCTCATCAGATTTTCTGGCTGAGGAATTATAGCTTGGAGGTGGATAATGTAGATGTGTGGATCCAGTTAGTGTATGAAAATTGAAAATATTTGAAATAGATTTGATATAAACTGACAGGACTTGATGCTAGATTGGACAGAAAATTTAAGAAAGAGGGAGGTATCAAAGATGATTATCTGCTTTCTGGCTTAAGCAACTAAGTGGATTTTAAAGTCACTTTTTGACAATGGAACACAGGAGGAGGCAGCTGGCCGTGAGAAAATCATGTGTTCCCTGAATGTGATACACTGAATATGAGGTAGTTATAGTACACCTGGGTGGAGCTGTCCAGTAGGCAAATGATTATTACATTAGTGTGATGCTCAGACGACAGTTACAGGATTCAGATTTCTATCTTAAAATCTCCCACACACAGAGGGTAATTGAAGATAATAAAGTCCAAGTAAAAAGTGCAGTGTGGTAAAGGAAGAAAGCTTAGGAGAGAGCCATAAGGAGCTTCAGCATTTTAAAGTGTTTTAATAAAGAAGGAGTGTCAGTTAATCAGACCGAAAGTGTGTGTGAAATACTTTACCAGCTATTAGCAAGCTAGCGATTTAAGAAGACAAACTAATTTTACAAGATTTACCAAAGTGAATTTTGTCAAGGTCCAACAAAAAGTTTTGTTTCACATTCAGGTAATTCAAGTTAAAATTAAGTAACT
The DNA here is from genome assembly GCF_023721935.1 of Panthera uncia. NCBI lineage: Eukaryota > Metazoa > Chordata > Mammalia > Carnivora > Felidae > Panthera > Panthera uncia. Next base: position 81,757,144 of record NC_064816.1, read on the forward strand.
TAAGAAGAAAAACTGTTAGTAGAGATCTAATAGATGTAAAAATAATATTGGTCCAAATACTATAAAATCTAACATGGATGGGTGGCATTGTATTATAATTTTTTTTCTGAAGAGAAGCCCCCAAACTTTTCCCCACGTGAATTATTCAGGTGAATATTAGCATTATGTTATTAGAAAAATAATATAATCAGAAGTGCCCACAATTATTAGAAGAGTTAAAAAGTGTAAAAAGTTAGCCTTGGATTTATCCCATGGATAAAATCTCTGGGCTAAAAAATCAAACCTCTGTGCTATTTGTCACAATTTTCACATTCTTTATTGCATTTAGAGAATTTAATTGATATTGTTTTACCAAATACTGACATCATACATCATCTCATTTACCTAAAAGTAAGAGTTGGTTTTCTAAAAAAAAAAAAAAAAAATTAAGTTTATTTATTTATTGTGAAAGAGAGAGAGAGTAGGGGAGGAGCAGAAAGAGAGGGAGGGAGAGAATTCCAAGCAGGCTCTGCACTGTGAGCACAGAGCCTGATGCAGGCCTTGAACTCACAAACCATGAGATCATGACCTAAGCTGAAATCAAGAGCCAGATGCTTAGCTGACTGAGCCAACCTGACGCCCAAGAGTTGGCTTTTTAATTTGCTTCCCCATAATGAGAACAAAACCTTTTTCTCAGAACCTTTTTTCTGAGAACACAGTAATGTGTTGGTCTTAGAACTCCCTGTTAGAGCAGTGAACTGATGTTCATGAATATGCTTAAGACAAATTTCATTTTATACAAAAATAAGATATGATGAAGCATATTCCAAGACACTATTTTTTTTAGATTTTTATGTCAGAATTTAATCATTATTTTATAAAGTAATTCCTAGTAAAATCTAATTTTGATTCAATGACTTCTTTTCTGATACAAAACATACCCTTTGAATATTAAATCTCCCTTTGCACAAATAAGTCAAATGGCCTGAAGGTGTGGCATTGTCATTATTTTCTATTAGAGCTGTAGGAAAAGAGATTTGAACTAGCAAGTAAACTTGGCATTCATAAATCACTCAAAAGCAAAATCAAATATCCTGGACTTTTGGAAAGCATTTGCAATAACTCTTAAGCAGAGGACAATACAAGGACAGGCAGACAAATACAAATGAATTTTTCCAAGTTAAGAGTTAAGAGGGTTTCTGAAACATTCAAGCAATGAGAAAGGATAATATTTGCTTTCATAATAATGGCAATATTATTGTTAAATCTTTCATATGGCATTAGATGGTTTGAATATTTGAGAACTAAGCGGTTCCAGAAATCCACTTCTCTTCTAAACTAGTATCTGAAGTGTAATTAGAAGAATGAAGATTGCCATAGGCAGAGAATGACAGGAAGGCTGTACCATCTGAGAGGAGATATGAAGAGCTATAGGAAAATGAAAGGCAGTTGGAAGAACCAGCTAGTATAATGGTATGCCTAGAACACTCTGTGCCTTAAAGAAGTAGCAGAAGGTCAGGATGAAAAGGCTGCACACTGGGCCAGCCACTGTTTGATCTGCCTAGTACCTTTCCTTCCTTCTGAGAAAAGCCGTCTTTTCTTTTCAATCATGTCTTGCTCATGTCACTAAAAAATACAGGACTCTATTTGGGACTGCCAATTATGATATATTGTCTGGCTCCCAATCCCATCCTTGCCACAAAAATGGGCAGGTGGCTTTTGCCAGACTGAGTGGAACTCTTCTCTAGATTTTTAATTTTTTTTTTAATTGAAATGAAGGACAGCTATAGTGTTTCTACAGTTTGGTCCTTGGGGTAGGCAGAAAAATGGCCCCCAAGAGACGTCCATGTCCTAATACACAGAGCCTGTGAATACGTGAGGTTACATGGCAAAGGGAAACTAAGGCTGCACGTGGAGTAAAGGTTGCTAGTATTTGACTTTAAAATAGAGAGACTATCCTGAATATCCAATTAAGCTCAATGTAATCACAGTATCCTTCATTATGGAAGAGGAAGGCAGAAAAGGATGTCAGAGTAGTGAATACCAGTGTATGCAGAAATTTAGAGAAACTGCATGGTCTTCAAGTAATTTAGAATTTCAGTTTCTCATTCTCCCTTACAGCTTGCACTTCCTGATACAGACTTTCTTCCTTTGGTGTTCTTGTTAACACAGGCATTAATGCACCATATTTCTTTGGTCTTCTACCATAAACTCTATGTTTTAAAATATTTATTAAATTAAGATGTATATCTTAAATCTATCTTCAGTCTCTATATATCTTCAATCTATATGACATTTAACATAGTACATGTCATGCTACTATTTCTCCTTGAATGGTGGCATCAGGCCAATAGTGTGTCTACAGTCCATAATATCTTAGAATTGAGGCAATGTGCTAACTAATGCACAGTTGTCACGAGGATTAGATGAGTCACTACAAATAAAGTGCTCAGAACAGAACTTAGTATAAAAGTATCACTCAAAAAATGTCAGTCATTATTATCATAAACATCATCATGATTACCTTATGCAGGATAGTGGGATTGTTAGAAGCACAGTTTCTGAAGCCTAAGTTCAGATCTTACTCTGTCATTTATTACCTGTGGGTCCTGGAAAGTTATATAATTTCTCCAAGCCTAGTTTCTTCTTACTAAAAATGGAAATATAAGACTTCTACTAAAAAAGTAATGAGATCTGGGGCGCCTGGGTGGCTCAGTCACTTAAGTATCCAACTTCAGCTCAGGTCATGATCTCAAGGCTCGTGGGTTCGAGCCCTGCATCGGTCTCTGTACTGACAGCTCAGAGCCTGAAGCCTGCTTCAGATTCTGTCTCCCTCTCTCTCCCCGTCCCCGCTCGTGCTCTGTCTCTCTCTCTCTCAAAAATAAACAAACGTTAAAAAAAATTAAAAATAAGCAATGAGATTAAATGAGAACATCTATTTTACGAGTTTATCATAGTGCTTGGAGCACTTGGAGCAGAGCAAAATCTTTGCTGAGAAGATATTAATCTGCTCTCAGTTAGCTGCAGGCAATCATTAGAGCATTTAGCATTCTGAATCTCAGGCTCTGTTCACAGGACTAACTAGCATTTGTCAGCAGGTGTTTTCAGGAAAAGGAGAGACAAAAGAGAGCAGAATGTATCTGATGTGACTGGTCTTGGCTACCTCCCTACTCCTATACCCAGTACATTACTTTTGGATTTAAACTTGATGACATCTCTGGGCCTAAAATGACAGATGATCACGGCTTTGTTGCTGTTGTTTATAGAAAGGGATAGGAAACTATCATAGGATATCCTGGTAGTGACCTTGGGTACAAGTTTTGGCAGATTCATGCAGTGATACTTTGGCTTCTTTCTGTGTAGAGGTCTCAGTTTGGTGGGAGGCTCCAAGTCTTTCCATTACTTTTACATGATTGTCAGGGAGGCAGGTGGGTGGTAAGAGGTAGTGGCATCCCGAGTAGGCTTGTATTGGCCTTGTAGAATGGATTATTATATTTTCAGGAGTTTGGGAAGCCAATTGTCCAACATAGTCAGTATTAAAATTTTAATTATATACTTTTACAACTTAATTATATTAAAAACAAATGTAATAACCATCTAGAACGTATGACTTCATAATTTTCTTACTACATACTTCTATTGTTAATGCTTCGAGGCTATTTAAATGTATTGTCTTTCTATGGTAAAAATACTATCTAATGGTGTATTACTATTACTGCACTTTACTTTTTAATTCTGCTCATTGACAGCAGGTTAGTAATTTTAAATCAGCCATGATAGGAGTATATGCTACAGAAATGTGTCCTCTCACCAAACTGGTTCTTAAACGTTTCCCAGGATACTACTTGAGTTAGCATAGAGTCAGACACATAAGAACATAAGGAAAATGTTAAGTAACCATTATGCATAAGGACTCTGCTAGACTTCTTTGAATACATTTAATGTCAAAATATGGTAATTTAAATAATTGCTTTCTGTCTCTGTGTGTAGGTGTGTGTTTTCTTTCTTTCTTTTTTTTTTCTTTTCTTTTCTCTTTTCCTCTCCTCTCCTCTCCTCTCCTCTCCTCTCCTCTCCTCTCCTCCCCTCCCCTCCCCTCC